>NC_080544.1:26726017-26911017 GCF_028640845.1 Ahaetulla prasina
CAAATAAGATTGATGGCTTCTGGTTGACAGCGTTTAACTGTTTTCATTCAGGCAAATATAACATTCAAATCCAGGTGTTGAGTCTTCAAGGCTGACTTTTAAAATCTATTTCTAGTGGAGAGTTTTATATCTTCCTCTTCGGTGCATAAGGCTGTGCGCCTCAACAGGAATGTTGCAATGTTGGAGACTTGTAAATTGTGATACGAAGCTGTAGAATTACAATTATTTTTGAGCTTGTGGGACGTGCTGTGAGCGAGTTTGCTTTCCCTGATTTGCATAAACCTTTTTGTCGTTGCCTATTGACCCTACTAGTTAATCAAGTTTGGGAGATTTCTTGTTGAATGCAAACACCCATGAATTAATTTACTAGAGCTGAAATCTTAGATAAGCATAACATTATAAGCCATCTTTTGAAATTGCTTCAGCTCTTTGGAGAACTCCATTCCTCCAAACTATTGTAAAATATATGTCTATATTAATTAATTTGTGTTTTTCACTCAGTTCAATTAATGAAACCTCTGGGCATGTTACATAGGCATTTAAAAGAATCAGAACAACAAACAATTATACCATAAAACCAGTGATGGGTTTCAATTTTTTTTTACTACCGGTTCTGTGGGTGTGGCATGGTTTGTGGGCGTGGCTTGATGGGTGTGGCATGGTTTGTGGGCGTGGCTTGGTGGGTGTGGCATGGCTTGTGGGCGTGGCTTGGTGGGTGTGGCATGGCTTGTGGGCGTGGCTTGGTGGGCATGGCAGGGAAAGGATATTGTAAAATCTCCATTTCCTCCCAATCAGCTGGGACTCTGGAGGCAGAGAATAGATGGGGCGGGGCCAGTCAGAATTTTTACTACCGGTTCTCCAAGCTACTCAAAATTTCTGCTACCGGTTCTCCAGAACTGGTCAGAACCTGCTGAAACCCACCTCTGCATAAAACATTTCTCATCTTTACTGAGGCAAAGTTCAATCTACTTTACAAATACTTTAGTATTTTCTAGACTGCTTATGATTGTATTTAGCAAATACAAATATTGAATAATATTTATTTTCCTCCATTCAATTGTGTCTGATTCTCAGAGACTACCTGGAAACATCCCTGCAGTTTTCTTGGCAAATTTTTCAGAAGTAGTTTGCCATTCCTTCCTTTTTAGGGCTGAAAGAAAGTGACTGGCTCAAGGTCACCTAACTGCATTTGTGCCATAGGCAGGACTACAACTCACAGTCTCCCTTCTTGGAGTTGAAGTCCACGCATTTTCAAGCTTCCAAAGCTGAGAAACACTGGACTAGAGGCGTAAGATTAAAAACACCTTTAAAAATCAAGAAAGATTACAAGCACTGTGAAGAGACATTTAATTTTAATTTAAAATTATTTTTTTTCTTTCTTGCTGTAACTTTTCCATTTTGCCTTCCCTCTTTAAACAAGATAACAGCCTTTGAGCTCACACAGATTATTATTTTTTTTGCCAGTAATTTAATTTTAATACAGGCTATGAATCAGTGGACTTAATTCTTTTCTCACCAGCCTCCTGTGAGGGATTCCCAGTCACTCCTTGCATATTGATAAAACTATTACAAACTTTTACACTAAACTTTTGAAAAACAGCAAGTAATACCGGTGAGTCACAATTTTTTTCCCCAAAGTCAAAGCTAAAGACAGATTGAGAAAGCAATCTATTGAACAGATCCTGCAGTGATCTGAAAAGAACACACAACTAAAACTGACAGGTGTAAGTGAGCTTCAGAATTGATTCTCCCACCAAGCAGGGAAAAACAGTCACCCCAGGCATAAAATCTGGATCTGTTAAAGATAGAAATAGTGGATCATTTTAAACAACCTTCCCCACACTCAAGTACATATATAAAATGAATGAAGGAATAATAAATGAATGAATGAATAAATAAATATGGTACAGAAATATTGTATTAAGCTCCGAGGATGCAATAGACAGGTTGATTGAGATATTTTTTTTTGGCATTATAGGCCAGTATATCTTGAAGGCACTATTTGAGTGATCTACCTATCTGTCCATCCATCCATATGTCCAGCCAGCCAGCCAGCCAGCCAGCCAGCCAGCCAGCCAGCCACCTACCTACCTACCCATCCATCCATCCCATCCATCCATCCATCTATCCATCCATCCATCTACTCACCCACCCACCCACTCACCCATCCATTCGTGATTAAGAAATTAGCAGTCATTAAGCAAACCCACAGTCATTAAGTGTACCAGTGATTCACTATGGATATGGTTCAGCCAAAAACCAGCATTTACTTCTGTTATTTCAGCATTTACTTCTGTTACTTCTGCAAAATCATTGTAAGACATAGCTATCCTTAGTAAGGTGGGTAACTTGAAATGGCTGAGCAAATACAAATGTACTTTTCAAATAGACACCTATCTGAAGTTACAACAGCTAAAACATCTAAGGGAGATATTTACAGGAGTGAGATTCGAACAGCTCGACACAATGGTCAGATATGGGAGATTCCATTCTATACCCTACAATGAATGTCTCTGCATTGCGGAGCGACAGAGGTAGAAGACCTGGTTCACATCCTATTTGATGGTTGCCTGTACAAGAAGGTGAGAGACAGGTACCTGGTCTACATACCAAACGAATGTCCTATTGGGATCCCCACATCAAAACAGGGGATTTTGATCCCCCGCACATAATTTTGATTTATGTGCGTCCAGAATCTGAAAATAACATATAACACAGCACAGGATTTAAGCAGAATGGTTCAGTTGAGATCTGCATATGTGGGACTGATTGGGGTAGATTGTAGGGGTGACACTGAAATATAATTTTATCATATTTTATCTATATCTTCAGATATGCGGTGGCTCAGTGACTAAGATGCTGAGCTTGTTGATCAGAAAGGTCAGCAGTTCAGCGGTTCAAATCCCTAGTGCTGTGTGACGGGGTGAGCTCCTGTTACTTGTCCCAGCTTCTGCCAACCTAGAAGTTTGAAAGCACAAAAAAATGCGAGTAGAAAAATAGGGACCACCTTTGGTGGGAAGGTAATGGTGTTCTGTGCGCCTTTGGCGTTTAGTCATGCCGGTCACATGACCATGGAGACGTCTTTGGACAGTGCTGGCTCTTCGGCTTTGAAACGGAGATGAGCACCACCCCCTAGAGCCGGGAATGACTAGCATGTATTTGCGAGGGGAACCATTACCGTTATCTATATCTTAAATTATTGTATTCTATTCCAGTCTCATTTTAGACTATTTATTCCAATTTCATTTTAAATTGTATTTTATCCAATTCCATTTTAAATTGCTTTTATCAAATTTTAGTAATAATTGGTTTCTGGAACTTTCCACTTTGATATGGCTCAATAAAGACTCATTGTCACAGGGTCATGTGACTGCAGGACATTGCAAAGGAGCTGAAGTGTAATCATATGACTGTGGGGTGAGGTTGACTCGGGGTGAAATGCTACTAGATTGGACCGGATCGAGTGATCCAGTAGTGATCGCGGAAGGTAGTTCGGCAATCCGGTAGCAATGGTGGAGCAAAGCTCCGCCCACCCGCCTGGGTGTCATTACTTCCTGGTTTTAACCAGGAAGTAATGTGTTTTTTACCTTCTGTGCATGCGTGCACTCCCGAGCCAATAAGGAAGGTAAGTAGATTTCACCTCTGGGTTGACTGTTGGAACTTTGAACCTAGATCGTAAGTACCACCTAAGTAGGAACTTTGGAACTTAGAACAGTTACTAAGTGACCGGTTGTAAGTTGAAGGCAACTTGTATTGCATATTGTGCAATTATATCGTGGTCCACCTCTCCAAATAAAGTCGATTGCTGAAAACTATATATTGACAGGTCTACATTTTTGTTTTCTTCACTCCTCCTTTAATTAATTGCAAAAGGCACTCCTACTGTACATTTTCCCATTTGTGTTAATATCTGCATGGATTTCTTTCCAAAAGAGGGAATCCAGTAGCTCTCTAATTCCCTAAGAAAACAAGTAAGGGGCGTGCATAAGCGCACCAATGCGCCTACCGTCCCTGTCCTACTGTCCCAATTTATTCAAATCCATTTCCTGTATTCATAATCATGTTTATACTTATATCTGTTATCTTATACATGCTTGATAAATAAATAAATAAATAAATAAAATTCAATCCATTATAGAATAGAATAGAATAACAGAGTTGGAAGGGACCTTGGAGGTCTTCTAGTCCAACCCCCTGCCCAGGCAGGAAACCCTACACCATCTCAGACAGATGGTTATCCAACATTTTCTTAAAAACTTCCAGTGTTGGAGCATTCACAACTTCTGGAGGCAAGTTTTCCACTGATTAATTGTTCTGTCAGGAAATTTCTCCTTAGTTCTAGGTTGCTTCTCTCCTTGATTAGTTTCCACTCGTTGCTTGTTGTCCTGCCGTCAGGTGCTTTGGAGAATAGCTTGACTCCCTCTTCTTTGTGGCAGCCCCAGAGATATTGGAACACTGCTATCATCTCTCCCCTAGTCCTTCTTTTCATTAAACTAGACATACCCAGTTCCTGTAACCGTTCTTCATATGATTTAGCCTCCAGTCCCCTAATTACGACATAACTTACATATTAAATCTAGAACTATGTATATTCTGTGAGCCACCTTGAGTCGCCATGGGCAAATAGGTGGCAATATAAATCCGATAAATAAATAAATAAACTGAGTTGGAGCTTACCAGGTCTGAACTCTTCAACCTATTTATCCTTAGTTTAGTTAGAATTGTGGTTTAGTTAGTTTTGTTAGCAGTATGGGTGCTCTGAGATAAATATAGAAGGGACAGAACCTTGTCTCAGGGAGAGTCTGAGGAGTGTCAAACTGGATTTCTTTGAGGGCTGAAACAGCATTGTAGTTCTCCGTGGGCCGGGGTGGAGGAGGGAGATGGGATTGATGCCTCCTACAGCACCCTGCCAGCAAAAATGTGGTGTGGGGAGGCCTCAAGCACTTTGCTGGCCAAAATGGGGCATGGGGGGCCATGTGAGGCCCCCCTGTGTTGCATTTTGGCCAGTAAAGTGCTTCAGGAGGCCATCCAGGTTGAAAATGGGGCACAAGGGGAGGCTCATGTGGCTCCTGTGCCCCATTTTGACTGCCAAAGTGCTGCAGGAGACCGTCCAGGCTGAAAACAGGGCACAGGGGGTCTTGCGCACCCCCCTACATCCCATTTTGGTTGCCTGAGGCTGCCAGAGGCAATGCAGGCCAGTCCTTTGCTATTTCCAGGCTGGCCCCACAGGCCAGATTTAAGCAGCCTGCAGGCTGGATCCGGCCCACAGGCTTTGAGTTTGACATTTCTGGTCTAGGACAACTCACCATGGGCAACTCACTGTGGTCAACTCACTTGATGTGAAAACTCACCCTGGGACAATTCAACAAATACAAAAGTTAAATTAATTTTGATGGGTCTGTGGCCAATAATAACAAAATAAAATCAATCCAGAAATTCAAGAGTTATATTAATTTCGACGAAAATGTGGTCACCAATAATAAAAGTAAACAAATGAAATGATGAATACAGCATTGAATTGTCCCGTTGTTAGTTGTCCTATGGTAGGTTGGCCGTGGCGATTTCGCTATGGTGAATTGGCTATGGCAGATTGTCCCATTCCATCTATGGGAGGTTACAATTCTTATTTCAACATTGTGGAAAAAGCAAAAGAAAACAATAAGTATAACAATCCTTTCCCCCCTTTCTTTCTCTCTGCGTGCATTCACACACGCACACACACACACACACACACACACAGGAATTTGAATGAGCAAAGCATGTAATTCACAAAATATTTACCAAGAAAACATGACCCACGCATGAAAGGAAATCAGGGTGACATAGACTAGTGTAGACAATAGTTGAGCTCTGTAAAAGGTTGACTTGCATTTGGAGAGACATGTTTTAGAACACTTGTTATATAAGAGCATGACCTCAGTGCCTCTCTGGGATTCGTTAAAGCTATTGTGATTGTTTTCAGAATCACATTAGTATTTATTAGTAGGGCCGTGCAATGTTGTGGATCCCACTGGGTGCCTCAGAAGATGCAAAAGCATGAATGCAGAACCTTAAAACTCATGATGAGTTGGTTTGATTTCTCTAGGGGGCTTGCCTCCAACTTTCCCACCACAACCACCTCAGGAGGTAGCTTGTACTGTAACAGTAAGTGGCCCCAAACCACCCAGGTAGTTTCCATGGTTGAGTGTTGACTTTAATCCGAAGATCCCCATCGTATTTCACCTCATTAATCATGGTTTAAAACATCCTCAAAATTACAAAGGCCTTCTATAAGCTCCATTAAAGAGAGCAAGAACCTATTACAGTGATGGCTAAACTTTCTGTCCTTGTGTGCTGAAAGCGCGTGCACATGATAGTATGCACATGCATGCCCACAATCATAATACAATGCATGCAGGACACTTCTCTTTTGCATGTGCACGCCATCCCCCGCACACGCTACCCCCGCCCCTCGCACATGTGCATGCGACCGTGGTGCCCCATTTTGGGCCTAGCAGACCTCCCTGAAGCCTCCTGGGATCAAAAATGGGGTGCTGGGGAAAACTGGAAGCGTTGTGGCGATACTGGTTGGGAAATAGTGACGCTCCAATGAGCTTTGTGAAAATCCAACCAGACAAACCACTGCTGGGGAGGGGGGGTGCCTTCAGACCGGAACAGTCTTAGAGGGATGGGGGAGAGAGAGAGGCACCTCAGAAGACCAAGAGGAACAGGCAAGTTCCTTAAAAGGTCGGAGGCAGCTCTTTGACCCAGCGGCGGGGGCAGCGGCCATTGAAACGGCTGCTACAAGCTGGGGCAACCAGGCTAAGACTTGAGCAGGAGCAGTGATTGAATGGAGTATCATTATCAGGTGAATGATTGGCCAACTCACAGGTAAGAAGGAAACATTTTTAAAGCTTAAAAGAAGTCCCAACCTAAAATTAGTGGCTAATTGGCACGCGGGAATTCAAAGTGAAGGAAAACAAAAAAACAAAGAGGAACTTTAAGATCAAAGCCCTAAAAGGAAAACTTTCCATTTGGATTTAAAATTGGACTTGGAAGAAATTAAAAATAATAAAAGAAAAAGAGAACTGAGGAAAAGCATTCTTTAGCAACAAAAGGATTTAATTGAAGAAGAGGAAGTAATTATCTTTGTGGATTAACAATTGACATTTTTTTGCTGGGGAATTTGTGAATTGGAGAGAGACATCTGCTGGTGCAAAGAAAGCATTGCATTACTTAGACTACCATGGGAAACTACTGGAGGAGTATTTGTTTAAACAGGTGGAGCACAATTTCAAAAAGAAGTGGAAAGAATAAAGACTCAACTGGAACTGTTTAAATGAACATTTGAATTGGACATTATTTGGAAATAAAAAAGAAAAGAGGGACATTATATGGATTTGAATTTGTACTATACATAAGCTAAAATAATAAATTCAAAAATCCGTTCTCTTTAAATTGATAACACGGAGAGTTGGAAGCATGAGTATGAGGAACTAAGGGCGATGTTTCAAAAGGTGCGAGAAGCATTTAAGGGAAATAAAGAAGTGGAGGACTGGTTAGAATATAAAAAAGGAAAAATAAAATATGAGTGAGAAGCAAGAGGAGTAAGAATACAATGTTGAAAAAGAAATAATTGAAGATAAAAACATAAATGATTACACTGGGATTGACAGTGACAGAATAAAAATGGATAGGGGGAATTATCTCTCAAAAAAGAAGAGAGGAGAAGGAAATGGGAAAAGATTGACTGGGAAAATTAAAAGAGTGAAAATTAGAGAAAGGAGGTAGAAAGGAAGATACAAGAAAAAGAAAAAGATAAGAGAAAGGGAGAAAGGGAGGAAAACATTAAGTAATGGAATTCTGGAGAGACTGAAAGAAAATGGTTAAAAGGGGAAGAAAAATGGATAGTAGAAAGGAAATTAAAACATCAATAGGTTGATTTAAGGGAAGGATATTAGTAGTAGAAACTGTATGTAAGAAGTAAATTAGAAGAAATATATAGATTATTGTAAAAGGGGAAATGAAGTGTATGTAAGAAGCAAAAAAGAAGAAATATACTGTTTAATGTAAAACGGAGAAGTAGATGAAATGTGAAAGATAAAATGAGTTATATGTTTTGTTGTCTGAGGATGTATGGATTGGAGAGAATAATAGTGAATGGTAAAGAAATATGTTTTAAATATTGAAAAGAACAAAGAAATTAATTGAAATTAAGATATAAAACTGAAAATTTAGCAAATGATATAAGTAAGGATGAAATGAAATATATACAAGAAGTAAAAAAGGAAGGAATATGCTGTTGAAAAAAATAAACCAACAGATGAAATGTGAAAGATAGAATGGTTTATAGGTGAAAATAATTGAAAGTGAGATATAAAATTGAATAAAATTGAAATATTAGTAAATGATGTATGCTAATGAAAGAGAAAAATAATTATTGAACTGGGAATCAGAATTTAAAGAAAATAAGAGGTGCAAGGTTGAACTAACTAAAAGATTGTAAGGTAAAAATGGAATAAGTTGAAATACATTGTTAATAATTTAAAAAATATATGAGGGGAATTCTGAGAAATACACTTACTAAATGGAGGAAAAACCAGGGTTGTCTGGACACCATAGTGAAAAATACTGAATTGAAAATGAATACAACAAGAGAGAGAGATAAGAAGGAGTAGAGAGAGGGAAGAAAGGAAGGAGAGAGAGAAAGAGAAGAAAGGGAAGACGGGAGGAGAAAGAGAGGGGAAATGAGTAGGAGAGAAGGTTAGCTAGGGAGGAAGAAAGGAGGAGGGGGAGAAAGGAAGTGGAAGTAGAGAAGGAGTAGGAGAGGAGGGAAAAAGTAGAAAGGATAAAATAAGGGAGGGAGGGAAAAGAAAAAGAGAAGAAAGATTACTGTGAAACAAAAAAGATGAAATGGAAGAAAGGCAACCCCGAACATGTTTGAACATATCAGGATAAAACCTGAAGTATTGAAAAAATAATAAAAGAGAATATATCTAATTAAAAATGGAGAAATTAGAATTTGAGGGTGAAAGAAACAAGCATAGAAATATTAAGATATGATTAAAAATATGGAAAAAGAACACTGGCAGAAATTGTAACTAATTAAATGTATTTGGATATGTTAAGTTGTATAAGATATGATATGGCCAATACTCTGTTCATAAAATATGGGGGGGGGGGTTGAAGAAAAAAAATCAATAAAAATTGATTAAAACAAAAACCAAAAATGGGGTGCTGGGGACTGCAGGGGGACTTGCTCCCCCCACCCTCCCATTCATGCCTATGCTGTTACAGGTGTTATATCTGCCTTGTATGCAGCTTTATTCCTCTCCAGCATTCATCTCTATTGTTCACTGATGCATTTCCAACCATTCTAGGATTTACCTCTATCTGCTCCTGTGAGGCACTTCCTGTTCCTGTTGGATGTATATACCGTATTTTTTGGAGTATAAGATGCACCTTTCCCCCCCAAAAAAGAGGGTGAAAATCTGGGTGCGTCTTATACTCCGAATGTAGCCCCACCCAGCTTCTCAAATGGAGGTTTCAGAGGCTGAAAGAAGCTTCAGAAAAGAAGCTCCCAAACAGAGCTTCAGAGGCTTTTTTTCTGAAGTTCTGTTTTGGAGGCTTTCAGAGGCAGAAAAAGGTTTTTTGAACCAGAGTTTCAGAGGCAGAAAAACAGGTCAACTGCAATACAAAGTGGCAACTATTACAGAGTGTTCTTAGCTGCAATTCTGTAAGATGATATTTTTTTTAAAAAAAGCACATTAGATTAGACCTGAGTAGGGGATGGAACCAGGTGCAGGATTTCTTTGGTGGAAATAAGTGCTCCCCATTGAATCCATTTGCTGCCTTGCTGAAACAGAGAGATAGAACATTTCTACATTCAGGGAAGTCTTTTGCGTTTTTTATGAGGAAGACACATACTAAAATACCCCAGAATGCCACCAGATAGATGTATTTTAGCCAGATTTTGAGATGCTGTTTATTTTTAAACTACAAGCATGATAGCAATGATAGCAATTCTCTTTTACATCCAAATAATTTTTTAACACCCCCCCCCCCTTTTTTTTGGTAACCTTCAAAGTTGGGGTATTGTTTTCATGGACTCCAGAGGGCAATGAGAAATGGTTTAATATTTTCTTTTTCCTTCATGCTTCTTAGTCACGATTGGTCTTGACACCTCATTGGCATGTAAGACAAGGTGAAGAGTATAAATGGAATGGCTGATTTCATCAGGAAACTGAGTATATGACTAGAAGTTCTTCGTTCCTTTATCTGCCTGCCCCTATATTTTACGCTGAACTGTAGCGTATTTGGACGGTTAGTAAAAACCCAACTAGATGATGGACTCGCCCTCCTCTGTTATAGCCTGCTGCTTTTCTAAGTGTTACAACATTGTAGTACGAGCTTTGCCCTTTGGTACTTGTGTATAGTATTAATGTGTACACAATTGGGAGGGCCACTGGTGAAATCTGAACTGGTTTGCCACCAGTTCGCTGGCTGTGCATGCACGGTGTGTGTCAAACGCACGCTGTGTGCACGCGTGCACAGTATGTGCCAAATGCGCTGCATGCAAGTACATGCGCGGTGCACAGAAAATCACACTGCGTGGGCGCATGCTCAGTATGCACCAAACACGTGGAAAAAGGAGGCTTGGGAAGGTAAGTATAACAGCGAGGAGGGGGGAACAGTTGTGCCGCATGATTTAGATTCACTGCTAGATTTCCTGCTTTCTAGCGATTTTAAATCACGCGGCACAGCTGATCGTTGGAAATACCGGTTCGGAGGAACTGGTATGTTTTTTTTGCTACCGGTTCACTGGTTTCCTTCCTTCCTTCCTTCCTTCCTTCCTTCCTTCCTTCCTTCCTTCCTTCCTTCCTTCCTTCCTTCCTTCCTTCCCACCCATCTTCAAATGCAATTTGAATTTTTGTCAATGTCTGGAGAGAGGAAACTATGCTGCTTTTGGAGATGTTTTATATATTTAGCTAAACTGATGGCTGATTGCCACAAAATTAGGCAAATATATCTGCAACATTTTCTCGATTATTTTTCCCCCACACCAAGTGAGCTTTGCACCAAATCTGTGGAAATCTCCAGATTTAAAGTCATAATCTCTTCTCCTTATCAGAGAAATAAAGCTGACAATATCCCACATCATCTTGACCCTGACAATATCCCTCTGAAGCCTTCATAAAGGCCGAGGAAGGAAACCAATCTCCACTGAATTAATCAGGCTTTGAAAACCAATGGACCTCTGCAGCAAAGTTAAGTATGAATGCAAGGTACTTTTCCTGATAGCTGCAGGTAATATACCAATAAGTACCTTAGAGTGAGTGATTGACATTTAGGGGGACTTTCTGATGTAATGCTGTCTCAGATACATATGAAGCTACTAAATCATGCTTCTCGGGATCATTGGAGGTCACAATGTTAGTGGTCTCTCCTTACAGAATTTCCTTCTTACTGAGCATTCAAGCACTCCAAGTCGGTGCTTGTATTCCCCTAAAGCTTTGTCTCCTTGAATAATAGCTGCAAAGATAAATTTATAGGAAAAGGCAGGAACTGAAGCTGGACAAACGATGAAAAAATTGGATTTCTAAAAAGTAATGGATCTGAAATATATTATTAGGAAGAAACGGGTGATATCAAGGAACAAGAGAGATGGTTTTCATGGTCATTTAAATCAACCTTCCCTAATTAGGCAAACTTTCACTATTTGTTCTGGTTGGGTTATAAGCAGTGGTGGAATTCAGCTGGTTTGGGCCAATTCGGAGAAACCAGTAGTTAAATTGCTGGTTGCCCCCACCGCTCCCTGCCCTGCCACTTCCAGGAGTCCCCACATGCCCTATTTTGGCTCCCAGGTAAGTGTAGAGAGGCCTCCTAGGCCCAAAACGGGACACGGGGTGTGTGGCACCCCCCTGCAGCCCATTTTCTCTCCCAGGAGACTGCAGAATGGCAAAGTGCTGTCTGTCACACCCCCTGGCCACTCCCACCATGGCCACTCCCACCATGGCCACACCCACCCAGCTGATCATTAGGGCAAAGAACCGGTTGTTAAATTATTTGAATCCCACCACTGGTTATAAGGTTAGAGTCGCCTTTGGTGAGCTATACAGAATAAAAGTTTGATAAATAATAATTATAGGATTAGATTTAGATACATCAGATCCAGTGGTGGGACTCAAATAATTTAACAACCGGTTCTCTGCCCTAATGATTTCTTCCAACAACCAGTTTGCCAAACTGCTCAGAAAGTTAAAAACCGGTTGTCTCGAAGTGGTGCGAACTGGCTGAATCCCACCACTGATCAGATCATACGAAGTTGGCGAACTTGGTCTATTTGTAAGCTACTTAGCTTAGGTATTTTAGCAAAAGTAACGTGACAATGAAAACAATGTGGAGGTAAGGGTCAGTTTGCAAAAATTAAAAACACCTCCTGTTGTTTTCTTTTAAACAGAACAAATATAGGTTTTAAACGAAGACACAAGCTACAGTTTCACAAAGCAAAAAACTGAGGTTGTTTATTCATATAGAAGTGGAATAGAAATTTTTTTGAAGCAGAATTTTTTTAACATGAATAAAATATTTATTTTGAATGTAGCGAGAATACAAAGCACAGCCACATGTTAGAAATGAAAGCACCCACACTGTGAACATTGGTTTAGAAAGTGGAATTATAGTTCTACATATCTGGTTCTCTTTGGGAAAAAACACAATATGAATCAATAATTTATACCAAGGGTAGACGGTGTTTCATAGGGCTTGCCTAGCAATATATGTTTCAATTTCTTCTCATCTTCCAGTTTCTGTTTTCTAGCATCCTTGTTATTATAGCAACACTGCAAAAAGAAGCAAAACGTTGATGATATCAAGTTAAATTCTTGCAGAATTTTAAATGAGCTGCAGGTCTTTCCATAACTTTATGACTCTGTTTGCTACCCTCCAAAAAAGGTGATTATTTTTATTTCACCAGCTGGCATCAGAAAAAAAAAGGTCTCATATTAGATGGTAGATTTCTGCACTAAGGGTCCTGTAAGGATCCTGTATAAAGGCTGTATTCTTTATTTATTTATTTTAAATATTTGCCATTTGATTAGCATGAATTGAATACATAAAATGAATACAATTAAAGGGAACATTAGAACAGGGACAGTAGGCATGCTGGTGCTCTTATGCATGCCCTTACAGACCTCTTAGGAATGGAGTGAGGTCAACAGTAGCCAGTCTAAGGTTACAATTTTGGGGGTTTGGGGATGAAACCACAGGGTCAGGTTCTCTTTGTCTTGATTTAAGCTCTTGTTGGGTTTCTTGTCCTCACAGGAACACATTTGCTGTCCTTAGAACAATTCAAGACTTAGAACAATTGAATAGAGTGACAGCATACTGTATATCAAACAATATTTCACTACCAAGGTTCCAAAATAGACTTTTAGCTTACAGACTTTGTTTAAAAACAACAAGAACATGCAGGTTTATATATGTGGTTGCCCAGTCATCCAGATGCTTAGATTGGATTTGGCGTTTTTTGTCCACCTATTGAGTGCTTCCCAAGGATCTGGGATAGGCAGATATTGTTTAATAATATTAAAGGTATCATCACAGGATGTAAGTTGTTCAAGTAAAACTGCCTTTTGCAATTGACTGATAGTGATTTTGTCAATGCCAATGGTGTTCATGTGGTGTTCCAGATATTTGGAGATTACATCCAAGGGACTTATTATTGTTGGACATGTCTTTGCTTTCTTTTCCCACATTTGTTTTACTTCTCTTTCCATAATCTATAAACCCAAATTATTAGAAGCTTTTCTTTTGTACCACCTGAAAGAATTATACCATTTCCCCCCACCCTCTATTTTTGTTGTATAAATTTTCAAAATCTAGACTGAAAATGACAGAAATTGGAAGAGTGGTTATGTTAGGTTGGGATTGCTGTCAACGATTAATAAAATGGGGGTAAATAGTTAAGATTCCTTTTACAAGGTATTCATCAATTTAAAATATGTCAGCCTGTCTTTCAGCGCCCTTAGTTGTTACAAGGTATTTTTAAGACTTGAAAGCAAATGATTACAATGACAAAAATCACATTTAAACCACAGGATTATTAAATGCGTCTTCAAATAGTTACCTGACCCAGCAACAATTCAATAACTGTTAGTTGACTAAATATATCTTCAGAGAGCTGAGATTGAAGAGTAATTCTGCTCTCTCCTGTCTTTTTTTAAAGTATTATATTGTGTGTGAGTATATGTGTGTAATCTTTCTTGATCTTCTCATTGAGACTAAATCAAGCATTGGTGACCTTTGGCCCTGGTCATCACAAAAGAAAGTAAGACAAGGTAAGACAAAGATAATAGGAAATGGGCTGTTTTATTGTCTACATGAGCATCCTTTAAACCAGGGGTCTCCAACCTTGGTCCCATTAAGACTTGTGGACTTCAACTCCCAGAGATCCTCAGCCAGCTTTGCTGGCTGAGGAACCAACTCTGGGAGTTGAAGTCCACAAGTCTTAAAGGGACCAAGGTTGGAGACCCCTGCTTTAAACATCCAACAAATATTTATATTTAACACTGATAAGGAAGTCCTGACAGAAGGCCTGAGGGATTGGAAAGCTGAAGATGATGAAATTGAAATGCAGGTAACTAACTGGGTGTTACCTGTATTTCAATTGCCTATTTCTTTTTTGAATGGGCTTCATCACTTGGAAACCTGACACTGGGAGGTTAAAGGAGAAGGCAAAGTAGTCCAAGGCAGGGGTCTCCAACCTTGGTCCTTTTAAGACTTGTGGACTTCAACTCCCAGAGTCCCTCAGCCAGCAAAGCTGGAGGGAAATATATTAGTTATTTATTTGGAGGAGAAATACATGCCCTTTCCACCAAACCTCTGGTGTGACCACCAATTTGGGGTTGCAGGATGAAATTCATATAAAAGCAAAATGATGAACTAGAACCTCCTGTGTTAATTTACATTGTTGATAGAATGATATATTTGTTCCATGTTTTAACATATAGGAATTTGTGGTACTCAAGAACTGGCCATTATTCCCTTTGTATGTAGTGAAAAATTAGCTAACAGTAAGTCTAGGCAAGAGGGACGCATGTAAGACTTCAGGACTGATCTTTCCATGTCCCAGTCTCCTGTTCTGGTTACCTTCAGGGGGATCAGAAAAAGTCAACATGATGGCTATGACTGAAAGGTGCTTTTTCAAAAGGCAACTGGGCTGTTTTTTGAGGAAGGAAAAGAATACATTTCGCTTCTCATCGAAGAAGCTTTATCAGTTGTGACTGGATGGCGGGGGAATTGAAACATAGCTTCTATCCCCACACCATCCAGTCACAACTGATGAAGCTTCTTGGATAAGAAATGAAATCATCTTCCTCTTCTTCTTCCTCTTCTTCTTCTTCTTCTTCTTCTTCTTCTTCTTCTTCTTCTTCTTCTTCTTCTTCTTCTTCTTCTTCTTCTTCTCCTCCTCCTCCTCCTCCTCCTCCTCCTCCTCCTCCTCCTGCTCCTCCTCCTCCTCCTCCTCCAAAAAACAGACCAACTGATTTTGGAAAAAGCATCTTTGAGACAATGATGACCTGGATGATTGAGAATCTCCATAGATATAGTGGCTATTACGGAGCAGACAAAGTCTTCCTCCTGTTTTATACATAACGGGACATGAGAAACAAATAAAAAAGCAAGGTTTTAACAACACTGTCCAGCTATCATCTAGACCAGTAGTTTGCAACTTGTAGTCTGTGAAGCCCCGGCAAGTTGCAATATTGTCACTGGGGGTTTGTGAAGGATTGAAAAAATTTAAAACTTGAGTCTTGGAGGTAAATGTCCATGGTCTGTGGCCACAAAAGGTATTTAAAGGGGGTCCATGGTGAAGAAAAGTTTGAGAATCATTGATCTAAACTTTTTTGACACCCTTCTCCTTGACACCCCTGTTTCTATGGTCAAAGTCCATTGTATTTCTGATACCAGCTCTGCCTTCTGTAGCGGTGAAGCTGTTTTGACCAGCCAAAAGCTCTGTGACAGAACATTAGGAGTTCCAAGAGACAGTATTTCTTTTATCTGTAAATACCCTGAAGTATTTACAATTCATTTTTAGGAGCATATTGTTTCTTTATACAAACAGAAAGTGGGAACAAAATGCTATGAAGCTTAAAATATTGTTTAGTGCAATCATCCAACTGATGAAACAACTTAAAACAAAGTTCTTGAGGGAAATGATTTGGGGTTTGCAGAAGTATTGTTAGCATACGAGAGGTAATCCATAAATAATAAGTCGGACATAAATCTTGCAGCTCTAGAAAAGAATTATAGTATATGTTTGGACAGCTGGAATTGTTAACACAGTTTCAACTGAAGTATGTTATTTTTGAGGTCTTTCTCTTTTCTTACTTGAAAGTCTAAAGAATATTTTCTTATGAGAGGCAGAATAAATTACAGCATTATGCAGCAGAAAATAGAAATCACGCCTTTCCCTCTCTTTTTTTGGTTAAAACAACAACACTATTTGCTATATAACCAATTAGATAACTCTACAGTTGTTAAATAATGATCTATCCCCTGGAATCAAGCTATTAAATTTAATTAAATGTAAAAAGTGCTCCAGGGAAGAGATATTTGAAATATTCCCAAAACAAATGAGAGGACTTGCTTTTGATTAAACACTTTTTAAAAAAGAATCCTTAAATTCTTCTGAGACAGTCTTTTTTTTTTTTTACCATAATGCTCCCATTCTTAGATTTTTTTTAAAAAAAGAATTTGTCTGATCAAATGAAACAAACAACTGATCTAGCTCATTAAAATTGATCTTGGAAATTGTTCAAGATTTTGCCCTGAACTGGATTTATACATTATAAAACACTTTCAGAAAATGATTGTGGATTATGTATTATGGAGGGATGAATCAATAATACACAGATTGAACCCACATAATTCTAGTTTTCTTCAAATGCAAGGTTGATAGACCTTAATTCACAATATCAATTATTCTTCTTAAGTCTCCAAAACATTTAAATGAAGTGCTTCAAAAGTTACATGTATTCAGGAAGAGAGAAATAGACTATTTCTCTCTTCCTGAATACATGCAACTTTTGAAGGGCAGGAGTGTCAAACTTGATTTCATTGAGGGCCGCATCAGGCTTGTGTTTGACCTCAGAGGCCGGGGGTAAGGGCATGGCCAGGATGGGAATGGCCAGCTCAACGTCACTCGTCCAGGCTCTGTTTTTAGCCACAATGGCCTACTGGAGCCCTCAGCCAGTGAAAATGGAGCCCAGGGAGGCCGTGTGCTGGCAGAAGGCTCCAGGCGACCGGCACAGCCAAAAACAGAGCCTGGATGGGCCATGCACAGCCTCTCCAAGTTCCATTTTCACTGGTAGAGGGTTGCAGGAAGGCATCACGGCTGAAAACGGAGCATGGAGAGCTGTGTGCAGCCCTCACAAGCTCAATTTTCGCTGGCAGAGGCACTCTGGGCCAGTCCTTCACTGTTTCCAAGGTGGGCCCACGGGCCAGATCTAAGCACCCTGTGGGTTGGATCCGGCCCACGAGCCTTGAGTTTGACACCCCTTAAGATGGAAGAATGACTCCTAAAACTAAGAGAGAGATCAGTCAAGAAAGGGAGAATATAGATTTTAAAAAATAGAATTTTATAGAAATAAGGATCAAGGAACGCCTTATAATAATAACAACAGAGTTGGAAGGGACCTTGGAGGTTTTCTAGTCCAACCCCCTGCCCAGGCAGGAAACCCTACACCATCTCAGACAGATGGTTATCCAACATTTTCTTAAAAATTTCCAGTGTTGGAGCATTCACAATTTCTGCAGGCAAGTCGTTCCACTTATTAATTGTTCTCACTGTCAGGAAATTTCTCCTTAGTTCTAAATTGCTTCTTTCCTTGATTAGTTTCCACCCATTGTTTCTTGTTCTACCCTCAGGAACTTTGGAGAATAGTTTGACTCCCTCTTCTTTGTGGCAACCCCTGAGATATTGGAACACTGCTATCATGTCTCCCCAGTCCTTCTTTTTATTAAACTAGACATACCTTGATGTATTTGAATCCTAACATTAAGGATTATATTTACTACTCAGTGAAACAGAGTTCATACTGTATTCTAGGACTGGTTTTATTCTTCTTTTGGATTCTTTATTACAGCAGTGTTTCACTTTTGCTACAGAATAAATTTTCTGTGCATATGCAACCTGCAAAAACGGGACCTGACTATATCAGATCATGCATGGATCATGGAGAAAGTAAGTTTAACAAAATACATCTGTCTGAGGTCCCCTGAATTTGATCTTGCGTGGTTCTAAAAAAATTTCTTTGTTATCCTTACAATATTAACGACTTAAATAGGAAGAATTAGGAGCTATGTTTTTTTTTTTTTGCATTTATATCCCGCCCTTCTCCAAAGACTCAGGGCGGCTTACACTATGTCAAACAATAGTCTTCATCCATTTGTATACTATATACAAAGTCAACTTATTGCCCCCCAACAATCTGGGTCCTCATTTTACCTACCTTATAAAGGATGGAAGGCTGAGTCAACCTTGGGTCTGGTGGGACTTGAACCTGCAATATTGCAAGCAGTTGCTGTTAATAATAGGCTGCATTAGCCTGTTGCACCACCAGAGGCCCATGTTAGAAGTTCAAGATGCTGATCTAATTACTAATCAATTATGTTTTAGCCAAATAATAATAATAATTAAAAAAAACTGTGGATCTCTTTTGAGGAAAACGCATCTTGGCTTTTGCACATGGGGTAGGAGTACCAACCATATAAATAATTGTGGAAGGAAACGGGATAGCTCTGACTGGCAGAATGATACCTCAAGTCCATGAATTCATGACACAAAGACTTAACCAACAACCACTCCGAGCTGTTATGTTTAGGTCCCCACTTCCACGACAGAAAGGACTGCTAGAAAGCTCTCATGAATTTTGTTAAAGGCAGCATATGTGCTGAATGATGTTGTGATGATCATAATGTTAAGTTATGCTTGAATTCAGCCAACTTGGAGCCCAGCTGACAGTTGTAGTCCTTAATATCACTTGACATTCACCATCATTGCCCTAGCCCAGGTCATTCAAGCCAACACTGACATCTGATGGCCAGAGGTATGATTCCCATAGAAGAGAATATATGTAGCTTAGAGTTGGAGTTCTTGGTGTTTTCTGAACTTGGTTGATTATATTATTTTCTGTTTGATTAACACCAACCAGGCAAAAAACAATATTTTAATCATGCACCTACCAGGGAGGAGACCACAACCCCTCTAGTGGTGTGTTTCATTTTTTTTACTACCGGTTCTGTGGGCGTGGCTTGGTTGGGTGTGGCAGGGGAAGGATTCTGCAAAATCTCCATTCCCTCCCCACTCCAGGGGAAGTTTACTGCAAAATCCCCATTTCCTCCCGATCAGCTGGGACTCGGGAGGCAGAGAAAGATTGGGGTGGGGCCAATCAGAATTTTTACTACCGGTTCTCCGAACTACTCAAAATTTCTGCTACCGGTTCTCCAGAACTGGTCAGAACCTGCTGAAACCCGCCTCTGAACCTCTTCCCCAAAACTGGCAGGGCAAGCTACGATATATAAGCAAGCAGCAAACCCCATATTCACTTGCACTGAGGATATTATGTACTTGGCTAGGAAAATGTTCGGAAGCAAACAACCAAACTCAGAGAGCACCAAAAATCTACAAAGATGAACGACATTCAGAGAATTGGGAACATCTCAATAATGACACTTTCCCCCAAATAAATCTTCAGAGCTATCTAGTGGTTGACTGAATATTGTTTTCAAGCCAACACATTACCTCTTACAGTCAGTGACAAATTGTAATCAAGAACTTAAAAGAATATTTGAGAATAATGTCTGTTCCCAATTTCCTTGATCTTTGTTTGAGTGCTTTGAGAGAACATCTTATCAGAGTAGCTGGAAATTGTATCCCAAATTGGCTCACAGAGAGTGCTGTACAGGTTTCTATAGGAGAAACCACATATTCTGATGACATATTTTTTTCACAGCTGCTAGATTTTTGCAAACACTTCCTCTGTTTAGTGCACAAACTTGGTAACCTGCAGTAAGAAAGAAAATCACACCAAATTTAGTGGCTTAGTCAAGGATGAATATAAGTAAGCAAGACTCAAAATTAAACCCACTCAACTAATAGCTTCACACAAAAATCTTTACCTAGGTAGAGGTAGTTCTAGTTCGATGGCCAATATAACCAGGATATAAAACAATACAGAAATGAGAGATGTGTGACAGAAAGAACACAAACCTGGTCAGCAGTGAAATCAATGGTGGGATACTGCCGGTTTAACAATCAGTTCGGTGAGCACACACTTTGCGCAAGCACGTGCGCTTTGTGTGTGCTTTGCATCCGCGTGTGCCTAAGGCGCTTCCGTGCAGCACTGAAAATGGAGCATTTAGAAGCTCAGTTGTTTAAGTTCCAAGTCAGCAATGGTAAGTAGAACAGCGAGGGGGGGGAAAATCAGCTGTGCCGTGCAATTGAGATGAGCTACAAAGCAGGAAATAAAGGACAAGATAGAGCAGGGGTGGGTAGGGCCAACTGATTGTTGGAGCTACTGGTTTGCCCGAACAGGTCTGAACCAGCTGAATACTGTCTCTGAGTGAAATCATCTGAATCCCACGTCTCCTGGGTTGACATTTATGTATCTTCCTTTAGATTCAATGATAGCAATAGCACTTAGACTTATATACCACTTCATAGCGCTTTACAGCTCTCTCTTAGTAACTAGGAGATTCTTTGATTAATGTTAAAGGTAAAGGTAAAAGTTCCCCTCGCACATACATGGTAGTCGTTCCCGACTCTAGGGGGTCGTGCTCATCTCCATTTCAAAGCCGAAGAGCCAGCGCTTTCAAACTGCTAGGTTGGCAGAAGCTGGAACAAGTAACAGGAGTTCACCCCATTACGTGGCACTAGGGATTCGAACCGCTGAACTGCTGACCTTTCGATTGACAAGGTCAGCATCTTAGCCCCTGAGCCACCGCGTCCCCTTGATTAATGTTACCAGTAAATTAAAATAACAATAGCATTTAGACTTATATACTGCTCCATAGTGCTTTACAGACCTCTTTAAGCAATTGACAGGGTCAGTATATTGCCCCCAACAATATAATTTTATTGACTTTGGAAGGATGGAGGACTGAGTCAACCTTGAGCTGGTTGAAGTCGAGCTGCTGGCAGTCGGCAGAGTTTGCCTGCAGTACTGAATTCTAACCACTGTGCCACCATGGCTCTTGATTTTGCTCTCCTGCTCACAATTAGTCAGAGGACAAGGCATGTTGACATCTCTGGATTGGCCAAGGCCCACAAAATATTGTAGAAAGTAAGAAAGGTGACCTTAATGGGAAATATGCATTACTTGGATAAGAGAGACTGAATTATTTTTTTAGTCTGGAAAAACGGGATAACATTTGGCAACAGCTCAGACAGACATTGTCTTAATTCACTGGATTATAAGAAGTAGGAGGAGATTCAACACAAAATTGCATTCTTTTATTAGAGACCCATCAATAAAAGTAGTTTTAGCTTTCCTGTGGAGTTGATTCTCAGGTCTGGTCTACCTAGTGGAATTGACTGGTAGAATGGCAACTCTTCATAGTAAATCGGGCAGGAATCATGTCTAGATAAACCAAATCTACTTTATTGTAAGGCTACTTTAACAGAAACTTCCAAGACTGAAAGTACATATTTCCTGCTATCATCACTTTTGACGGTCCTCTTTCTCTAGAGCAGGGGTCTCCAACCTTGGCAACTTTAAGCCTGGTGGAGTTCAAATCCCAGAATTCCCTAATCAGCTTTAAGCCCTCCAGGCTTAAAGTTGCTAAGGTTGGATCCCCCTGCTCTAGAGGTTCCAATCGTTAAGCCTTTGGGGGCTCCTGCCACTTTTAACTGTTTGTTTCCTAGATAATATCTCTTCCCCTTGTTCCCGAAGCCCATCTATACATTTCATTACGTCAAGGGAAACTCTGGCACGTTCAAGATTTGACGATTTTACCCATAAAAATAGTAATTAGAAAAACCTTCCTGAAATCTTTGCCTATTTCTTCGCCTTGCCTATTTAAGACAGCTGACAATTATGATGATTGCACTCAAGCCACATAGGAGCAATCTATTTTTCTTTGATAAAGTTTTGGGGTCTACTCTCAACATCTGTCAAGCCTTCTATTTTAACAGATTAACAGAGTTGGAAGGGACCTTGCAGGTCATCTAGTCCAACCCCCTGCTCAAGCAGGAGACCCTATTTCTGCCTCTACCTAGGATCGAACTCACAACCTCCCGATTGTGAGGCAAGAGCTCCACCTGTAGCTGAGGATCCTGATAAACTGTCTACATCATCTTTTGCTTTCTCCACGTCTTTTTATTTATTTATTTATTTATTTTAGTATCTTGGCTTTGCTTTCTTTTCATTTACTAAATTCCCAGGAAAAAGAAAAAGGGCCCAGTTTCTGAAACAACCACATAGAGAAGAAGACTAGACTAGACTAGACTAGACTAGACTAGACTAGATTAGAATGGAATTTTTATTGGCCAAGTGTGAATGGACACACAAGGAATTTGTCTTGGTGCATATGCTCTCAGTGTACATAAAAGAAAAGATACGGTCATCAAGGTACAACACTTACAACACTTAATGATAATCATAGGGTACAAATTTAACACTTAATGATACAACACTTAACGATAGTCATAGGCTACAAATAAGCAATCAGGAAACAATATCAGTATAAATTGTAAGGATACAAGCAACAAAGTTACAGTCATAAGTGGAAGGAGATGGGTGATGGGAAGATTAATAGTAATGCAGATTTATTCAATAATTTGACAGTATTGAGGGAATTATTTGTTTAGCAGAGTGATGGCGTTTAAGAAAAAAAACTGTTCTTGTGTCTTATTGTTCTGGTGTGCAGTGCTCTATAGTGTCATTTTGAGGGTAGGCATTGAAACAGTTTATGTTCAGGATGTGAGGGGTCTGTAGATATTTTCTCAGCCCTCTTTTTGACTTATGCAGTATACAAGTCCTCAATGGAAGGCAGGTTGATAGCCATTGTTTTTTCTCCAGTTCTAATTATCCTCTAAAGTCTGTGTGTGTGTCTTGTTGGGTTGCAGAACCAAACCAGACAGTTATAGAGGTGCAGATGACAGACTCAATAATTCCTCTGTAGAACTGGATCAGCAGCTCCTTGGGCAGTTTGAACTTTCTGAGTTGGCGCAGAAAGAACATTCTTTTTTGTCCTTTTTTGATTCCTGTTCAAATGAATAGTTTTCCTTTCTATTTCTTTCTATCTCTCTCTTTAAGCAAGAGAAACTAAATCAACTCCTGTCCCACCCAAGCCAGCGGTATAAATCAATACATTTCAGCTGTGTAAGAGAAGATTCTCTCTCCTCCTGATTTTATTCCCGCCAGGCAAGTAAACTCTCTTTATTTTTTTATTCCTTTGCTAAATTGTTTCCTTGCAGAAGTAATAATAGTACATTGTTAAAACCTTTGGCCTTCCTTACTGTGACAAGAAGCCTTCATGCTATCTCTTTAAACCTCCTATTTCATGTCTTGTGGAAAATTTTGCATAGATTTAAGCAATCATCTTATTTTTTTTTATCTGTATGTGAACTCTATATAAGCTCCATTAGAATAAAAAAGCTATTCACCTCTGTCATAAGCCACTCTCAGTCTCTGATCTTCCACTTTTCCTCCACTCTTGCAGTTGCTCTAATGAATTGCCTGCAGGAGTATATTATATGCCAATAGTTTTCTGTTATAAAGACGTGTTAGCAAAAGATCCCTGTGATAACTTTCAGTGTTTTAGCCTGCAAATCTTTCATTGTAACCATTGAATACCAGTGGTTATTATTGGTATTCAATGCTAACAATTTTTTTAGTTGACCTGTGCCATTTTTTCAAATATTTACCACTTTATAATTCCTTGGTAAGGCCACACTTAGAATATTGCATTCAGTTTTGGTCGCCACGATGTAAAAAAGATGTTGAGACTCTAGAAAGAGTGCAGAGAAGAGCAACAAAGATGATTAGGGGACTGGAGGCTAAAACATATGAAGAACGGTTGCAGGAACTCGGTATGCCTAGTTTAATGAAAAGAAGGACTAGGGGAGACATGATAGCAGTGTTCCAATATCTCTGGGGCTGCCACAAAGAAGAGGAGTCAAACTATTCTCCAAAATACCTGAGGATAGAACAAGAAGCAATGGCTGGAAACTAATCAAGGAGAGAAGCAACTTAGAACTAAGGAGAAATTTCCTGACAGTGAGAACAATTAATAAGTGGAATAACTTGCCTGCAGAAGTTGTGAATGCTCCAACACTGGAAGTTTTTAAGAAGATGTTGGATAGCCATTTGTTTAAAATGGTGTAGGGTTTCCTGCCTGGGCAGGGGGTTGGACTAGAAGATCTCCAAGGTCCCTTCCAACTCTGTTATTATGAAATTATGAAATTTATATATTAAATAATTTGGTCAACAATTACAGATTGACTTTGGACTTTCTTGAATGCACAATCTTGTTTAATATTTTTAATATCCTTTACTGGCTCTTCCTGACAGTGCTGGCAGATGGCCTGGTTGATTCCAGTTACAATAATAAACAACACTATGCTTGTTCCGGCTTTAATCAATTAAGGAAGTCAACCTCGTACTAGCGGCCTTTACATTTACAGAACCTTAAGCAGCAATCACAATCTTTAGGAAAAGCGAAGTAGTGCATACATGCAATACCAGATACATTCCCCCACCATATCATCTACTTGCAAAGTGAAGCTCTACATAACACTCATAACACCTACTGTTCAATTTTCATTCAGCAGACCCAGAGTCCAAGAACTCCGGATCAAGAGTCTTCATTGAAGTTGAGTCAGTGTGCTGTAATCAAAAAATTCTAGTGATTGCTGTGTTTGAACAACAATATTCAGACCTTTTTGTGAATGCTTCTCATGTTTTTGTCCTACCTGGCTCCCTCTTTTGTGTTTTCAGCTGTCTTGTTTATGCAACAATCAGATTTGCTGTTATATTTTTCACTGACTATGCAAGAATTTACTTTCACACCACTTCCCCGTATAATCTTTGACCTCCTCATTGCAAAATGTTCTAAAAACAGCAGTAATTTCCTAGGCAGACTGGCAGGCATCTTCTGGTCATATGCTTAACTGCTGTTTCCCTCCTAACACTTTACCTCCTCATCACTTCATCACTCATCACTTCTCATCAGTCCAAACTAATACAAGCAGAGATATGGTTAGATCCCTCTGTCTTTAAAAATAAAAGCAGTCTAATCATATGCCACAAAACCCAGCTTCTTTCTCTCAGAACAGTCAAGACAATAATCCCTGCCAAAACAAGCTAGATTCTTCAGAATAATATTCCCTAAACACCAGTCTTTAATGGCACACTCAGAGCAGTCATTTAAAGCTTAAACATCTTGAGGCTGAAATTTTTCATGCATCTCTATTACTAGTGTTCTTCTGAGAACGAGGACGCTAATTCTAAACCTTTACTCAACAGGAGTAACGGGAGAGGAAGTATTCACTCATTCTACCCAAAATGTATTTCCTCAATAATCTAATAAATAAATAAATAGCATAAAATGATTGAAGTGGCAGAGCTCACTGTAACAGCATTGCTAAAAAAAGCATTAAGAGTTGTTAACCTAATCTTGCATAGCTTCTTCTTCAGTAATATTGAACTGCAAACTAGGGCATACAAAACTTTTGCCAGACCAATTCTTGAATACAGCTCATCTGTCTGGAACCCACGCTGCATATCGGACAGTAATACAGTTGAATGAGTCCAGAGATATTTCACAAGAAGAGTCTTCCAGTCCTCTGCTTGGAACAAAATAACTTATGCCACCAGACTCGAAATTTTGGGCTTAGAAAACTTAGAACTTCACCAACTTTGGTCTGACCTAAACGTAGTACATAAAATCATCTGCTACACTGTCCTACCAGCCAATGAATACTTCAGCTTCAACCAAAACAATACAAGAGCACACAATAGATACAAACTCATGGTAAACCGATCCAAACTAGACTGCAGAAAATACGACTTCAGTAACAGAGTTGTCAATGCCTCGAATGCACTACCTGACTCCGTCGTTTCTTCCTCAAATCCCCAAAACTTTAACCTTAGACTGTCTACTGTAGGCTTCACCCGATTCCTAAGAGGTCTGTAAGGGGTATGCATAAGTGCACCAGCGTGCCTCCGTCCCTGTCCTAATGTTTTCTTTTATTTGTACCTTTTACATGTATTTATAATTATGTTTACACCTGTATCTGTCTTAAAATACATGCTTGACAAAATAAATAAAATAAAACTAAAAAAATAAATAAAAATGCTCACATTTTTAACTTTCCCCCCAAACAGACACAATCTTCAGCTTTATGCAGTAGTTTCATTGTCCGGTCTTTAAGTTTAGAGCATGTTGCCACTTGCTGGAAACCTTTTTACTACTTTCTTTCGCTCAATTGCACCCAATTTCTCTGATCAGTAGTTTGACTTTGGCCCAGCAGACATAAATTTAGTAATTCAACAGACAGAAACAGAAAAGAGAAAAATGTGCCTTGTATGATATGAAATAGATATCATTAATCAGGATATATGTGTGTGGGGGGGAGAAAGAATGATTGCTTGTTGATATAAATTAATTCATTTATCAACTGAAAAAAGGGAAAAAAGTAGGAGTTATTAGTTTCTTGCACCTCTAGAGATCCAGAACTTTAGCATAGTAGAGTAGGAAAAAAAAATACACGACAGGTTAACACTTTGCAGAGCAACTACAAAAGCCCTAGAAAAGACATTCAAACACTGTGATCTGTATCTACAAAAATTAGACCTGTGCAAGCTACGTTACTCTCCGTAACACTCTATGGATGCGAAAGTTGGACTTTGAAAAAGCAGAATAAGTATTGATGCTTTTGAATCCTGGAACTGAAGAAGGCTTTTGAGAATACCAACGACAGCTAAGAAAGGAAATAAATGGATCCTCAGACAAATTGAAATAAAGGTCAAAAGACACCCCCTCCCCTAAAAAACCTAGTCTCTGCAGGGAAACATTAGTTGCAGACATTTTTCAGTCCGTTGCTATTGCACAAGGAGTAATGAAAACAGCTTAGTTAGGAAAACCTTCAGGAAATGCTCACTCCAATGAAACCCCAAATGTAACCATGGGACAAGGCGACTGCGTGAAAAGGGAACCTAGGGGTTATAAGAGAGTAAATAGGGTGGGAGTAGATGATTATGCTGATGTTTGCAGACATGTCAAAAGGCAACAGTTTAGGAAAAGGGGAACTTTGGTGGCAATGTATTAGCTATGGAATAATGTGCTAATTAGTTACCGGAATTTAGGAACAAGTGTGCTGATTGCTTAGGCAATGCAAATCAGGGGTGAAATCTGCACTACTATTAATCGTTTCATAGTTCCCATCACCAATCTCTTTCCACTTATGACTGTATGACTATAACTTGTTGCTGGCAATCCTTATGATTTATATTGATATATTGATCATCAATTGTGTTGTAAATGTTGTACCTTGATGAACGTATCTTTTCTTTTATGTACACTGAGAGCATATGCACCAAGACAAATTCCTTGTGTGTCCAATCACACTTGGCCAATAAAAAATTCTAAATTCTAAAAAAAAATAAAAATCCAGCAGGTTCTGACAGGTTCTGGTGAACCAGTAGTGGAAATTTTGAGTAGTTCAGAGAACTGGCAAATACCACCTCTGGTTGGCCCCAGAGTGGGGTGGGAATGGAGATTTTGCAGTATCCTTCCCCTGCCATGCCCACCAAGCCACCTCACCCCCACCAAGCCACGCCCACAGAACCGGTAGTAAAAAAAAATTGGATTTCACCACTGATGCAAATGCAAGCAAAACAATATTAATAAATATCGATGGCATCCAAGGTTGACCTGTAAGGTGTCATGGCCCCATTGGAGCCCAGTTCAGAGAAGGAATGGACTCCCGAGGACATGGACTCCCGAGGACATGGACAGGTTGCTGGGTAAGCTGAACGCCACCACATGTTTACTGGACCCGTGTCCCTCCTGGTTGGTGCTGGCCGCACAGGATGTGACACGAGGCTGGCTCCAGGGGCTTACAAATGCTTCTCTGTTGGAGGGGGTCTTTCCAGCCGCCTTGAAAGAGGCGGTGGTGAGGCCTCTCCTCAAGAAGCCTTCCCTGGACCCAGCTGTGTTAGGTAATTATCGTCCGGTCTCCAACCCGCGAAGGTTGTAGAGAGTGTGGTGGCATGTCAGCTACCCGGTACCTGGAGGAAACTGTCTATCTAGACCTGCTCCAGTCCGGTTTCCGCCCGGTTACAGCACTGAGACGGCTTTGGTCGCAGGATGATCTCTGAGGGCCAGGATAGGGGTTATTCCTCTGCCTTGGTCCTATTAGACCTCTCAGCGGCTTTTGATACCATCGACCATGGTATCCTGCTGCACCGTTGGAGGGATTGGGAGTGGAGGCACCGCTTATCGGTGGTTCTCCTCCTATCTCTCCGATCAGTCGCAGACGGTGTTGACGGGGGGGGGCAGAGGTCGGCCCCGAGACGCCTCACTTGTGTCGATTCTCTTGCCCCTCTTGTTCAACATCTATATGAAGCCGCTGGGTGAGATCATCAGTGGTTTCGGTGTGAGGTACCAGCTGTATGCTGATGACACCCAGCTGTTTTTCCCACACCGACCACCCCAACGTTATCGAGGTGTTGTCCCGTGTCTGACGGGTCTGGATGGGGAGAAACAGGCTCAAGCTCAATCCTCCAAGACGGAGTGGCTGTGGATGCCGGCATCCCGGCACAGTCAGCTGCAGCCTCGCTGACTGTTGGGGCGAGTCATTGGCCCCAATGGAGAGGGTGCGAACTTGGCTGCTCCTGATGGACGGCTGTCTTTGAAGACCATTTGACGGCCGCTCCAGGAGAGCCTTTCACCAGGTTCGCCTGGTTCGCCAGTTGCGCCTTTCTAGATCGGGATGCCTTATGCACGGTCACCATGCTCGTGACATCTCGCCTGGACTACTGCAATGTTTCTACATGGGGCTCCCTTGAGGAGCACCCGAGACTCCAGGTAGTTCAGAATGCAGCTGTGGTGATAGAGGGAGCCCTCGTGGCTATGTAACACCCTCCTGCGCAGACTGCACTGGCTGCCTGTGGTTTTCCGGTGCGCTTCAAGGTTTTGGTAATGATCTTCAAAGCGCCCATGGCATAGGGCCGGGTTACTTACGGGACCGCCTGCCACCGAATGCCTCCCACCGACCCGTGCGCTCTCACAGGGAGGGACTCCTCAGGGTGCCGTCGGCCAGGCAGTGCCGACTGGCGATGCCCAGGGGAAGGGCCTTTTCTGTGGGGGCTCCCACCCACTGGAACGAGCTTCCCCCAGGACTTTGTCAACTTCCTGACCTTCGGACCTTCCGCCGCGAGCTTAAGACACATCTATTCATTTGCGCAGGACTGGACTAGGGTTTTAAATTTTTAAATGTCTAAATTTTAGATTTGGTTTTAAATTGGGTTTTATTATTTATATGTCTATTTTAAATGTTTGGCCTTTATAATAAGTTTTTTAGAGGAATGTTTTACTTTGTATATTTATGTGTTTTTTATATGGCTGTACACCGTCCTGAGTCCCTAGTATGAAAAATAAATAAAATAAAAATAAATAAAGGAGGAGGAGTTGGAACAAGGACCATCTGACAGGGATGGCATGTCTTCCTTGGCACATTTGGAGAGGCCAGGGCCTGAGGACAATATTGTCCTGGGCCCCTCAGGCATTGGAGGAGGTGGTCGACTAGATGGCGAGCTGCCTGCCTTCACAGACACAGGGGGCGATCAGCTGCTAACAGGCAGTGATACTGATAGGCAGCAGATCTCCTGTGAGCTGCCTCTTCCTCTAAAATTCAAAGCATGAAGAGTAGAGCGTAGGCAAGCTCAGAGAAGGGCTGCAAGGCTACTCAGGAGGAGGTCACCTCACCTCTCCTCACAAGGAACACCTGGAACATAATAGCTTAAGGAGAAGCCGTGGGGCGTTAGTCCTTGCCAGGAACAAATGTTTGTTTTGGATTACACTCCCTGGCTTTGACTCATGCCTTTTTGCCTTGCTTCGAGGACTGCTTTTCACTTTGCTTTGCTTTACCTTTGCCTTGTGCCTTGTCTTGGCCCTGAGGACTGCCATTTCTGTTATGCCTGGACTTTGCCTTGTGGACTTTCCTGGAAATATATGGGCTGTTGTTTGGGGGACTGGGGATGGCTGCCTTGAGGGTAGCATGGGATGGAGCCTTACTGGTCATTGGAGAGCCGTTTGTTAAACACTTCTTGAGGACAGTAAAGGACTCGCTAAAAGCCTGGGTTATAATAGTTGCTTAAGGTGTTGTTGTTGTTGTTAGTTACGAAGTTATATCCAACCCATTGCAACTAGGGGTGATATTCATTTACCTTCACTACCGGTTTGCAAATGTGAATGGACGGTTCACTTCGCTTGCACACCACCTCTGCACATGCACAGGATCTTCTGCGCATGTGCAGCGTGTCAAAAATGGGATGTGATGACATCCGGGCAGGTGGGTGGAGCCTCCAGCTGCCGCTACTAGTTCACCCGAACTGGATAGAACTGGCTGAATACCACCACTGATCGTGACCCCATGGCCTCCAGGCCTTCCTATCCTCTACCATCCCTCGGAGTCCATTTAATCTCATCACAACTGCTTCAGTGATTCCATCCATCCATCTTGTTTTCTGTCATCCCTTTCTTCTTTTGCCCTCAGTTGTTCCCAGCATTAGGCTCTTCTCCAGTGTGTCCTTTCTTCCTCATTAGGTGGCCAAAGTATTTGTGGCATAAGGTAGGCTTATGGAAAAGTATATATAAAAAACTGTACAGTTGAAAGAATGGCCTTTGCATAGGCCTAGTGGGAGTGATCATCCTGTGTCCTTTCCTCTGTGCAGAATATGAGGTGCAAATCTCCACCTCAGTGTGTGTTTTATTGGGCATTGCACACGGGGCAGAATCAGCTTTCTGGGACAATAAAATCAACCCAGAGTTTCATACCAGACAAAAATGTGTCTGGAATGTGAGTGTTTGCATAGGTGTGGTTGTGTCACTCCTGCGGACCAGGAAGCTGAGACCGGTTGTTGTCTTGCAGCTGCCATCGCGGCTGCTGCTTCTGCCTCATCTCTCCTCCTCCCATCTTTTCTGGGCTGTTTCCAGGTATCAAAGGCCCCCATGGTGATGAACTACAATGCCAAAGTGGATGGGCAGTGGCCTTGGAGCCCCCGGCAGGGCATCTGGCAGAGCCGTTGCAAAGAGCCACAAACCGGACAACAAGGCCTTCAAGCAGAAGTGCCTGCTGGCCTGGCAACCCAGACAAAAATGTTGAGGCTCAAATTATCCTACTCTGGGCACATTTTTGTGAAGACCTACCTCTCTAGAGAAGGGTCTTTTGCTGTGGAAGATTGAAAGAGAAGAAGGGAATCACCAGGTGGTGCTCAATTACAATGGTGATGGGTGCATCATTGGAAGATGTGAGGGGGAGATTAAGACAGGACTTTATGGAGAAGATCTATGTCAGGGGTCTCCAACCTTGGTCCCTTTAAGACTTGTGGACTTCAACTCCCAGAGTTCCTCAGCCAGTAAAACAGTTGAAGTCCACAAGTAAAACTGGCTGAGGGACTCTGGGAGTTGAAGTCCACAAGTCTTAAAGGGACCAAGGGTGGAGACCCCTGATCTATGTGGTTGCCTTGACTAGGTGAGACAAAATTAGAAAATATTCTGTCTACACAAAATGCAAAGGGGGTAGGGGGCGGGTAAAGAAAGTACTTTGTGATCTTACAAGCTGATACATATTTTTTTTAAAAAAAACAAAAGTCTATTCTGCAAAAGAATGATAACATTCATAAAGTTTATAATAAAAGTTAACGAGCTGAAGTGGCTGTGGTGTTTAATCAGAAGAAACAAATTGGAGTCCAGTCTAAGCTATGGAATTTCATTGAGTGATTTTGCCAGTCACTATCTCTGATCCCAACCTATCCCCCAGGATTGTATGGGGAAAAAAGAGAGGAATTGTCATGTATAGGTAGTCCTTCACTTACAACTGTTCATTGGTGACAGTTCAAAGTTACAACAGTGCTGAAAAAAGCAATTTATGACCACTTTTCACACTTATGACCATTGCAACATCCTTGTGATCAAAATTCAGACCCTTGGAAATGGAGTCATATTTGTGACGGTTGCCGTGTCCCAGGGTCATGTGATGACCTTTTGTGTCCTTCTGGTGAGCAAAGTTAATGGGGAATACAGATTCACTTAACAACCTTGTTACTAACTTAAAACTTGCAGTGATTCACTTAACAACTGTGACAAGAAAGGTCATAAAATGGTGCAAAACTCAGCTAACAAACATCTCAATTAACACCAGATATTTCGGGCTTAATTGTGGTTGAAAGTCGAGGACTTCCCAGGGCTGAAATTCAGCAGGTTCCGACAGGTTCTGGAGAACCGGTAGCAGAAATTTTGAGTAGTTTGGAGAACCTGCAAATACCACCTCTGGCTAGCCCCAGAGTGGGGTGGGAATGGAGATTTTACAGTATCCTTCCCCTGCCATGACCACCAAGCCACGCCCACCAAACCACGCCCACAGAACTGGTAGTAAAAAAAATTGAATTCCACAACTGTGACTTCCTGTATACTATCCTGAACAACTCGATAAAAGGAAGGTTAAAAATCCAATAAACTAACCCAATATAATATACAAATGGATGAAGACTATTGCTTAACAGAGTGTAAGCCGCCCTGAGTCTTCGGAGAAGGGCGGGATATAAATTCAAATTAAAAAAAATGTTGGACACTATTGAATTGTGACAGGAGATCTTAGTGAATTAAAGGATCATATGGAAAAAGTTGTACTCCGCTGTACCTTCTAACATACATAAGCCTATTTTTCAATCTTCTACCAATGTATTTTTTTAATGTAAATTATCCTGCTTTTGGTTTTTGACTTGAGGTAAGCTTTTTAAGCATAATTTTTTTATGAGGTAAGGTGTTTATATGACAAATATAACAACTAGCTTTGAATAGTGAACTTCTGCAAAATGCATTCAAAGATTTTTTATCAAGGAAGGATCACTCTTCATATTATACATTCTTCATATTATACATTAATGATCTCTGTGACCATATTACAAGTGATTGTGTTCTTTTTGCTGACGATGTCAAAATATTTAACACCACCAACAATACAACTACCCTTCAAAAAGACCTTGATTTTGTATCTGAATGGTCTAAAACTTGGCAACTCCAAATCTCAACCAGCAAATGCTCAGTCTTACATATTGGAAAAAAGAACCTAAACACTAAGTACAAGCTTGATGGACATTACCTTACTGATGACCCCCACCCTGTTAAAGACCTTGGAGTTTTCATATCCAATGATCTAAGTGCCAGAGCCCACTGCAACTACATCGCAAAAAAGGCGTTAAGAGTTGTAAACCTAATCTTGCGTAGCTGCTTCTCCAAAAACACTACACTACTAACCAGAGCATATAAAACATTTGCTAGACCAATTCTTGAATACAGCTCGACTGTCTGGAACCCATACCACATTTCTGACATCAATACAATTGAACGTGTCCAGAAATATTTTACAAGAAGAGTTCTCCACTCCTCTGAATACAACAAAATATCTTATGCCACCAGACTTGAAATCCTGGGTTTAGAAAATTTAGAACTACGCCGCCTTCGACATGACCTGAGCTTAACTCATAAAATGAGTTGATGTCCTTCCTGTCGAAGACTACTTCAGCTTCAATTACACGAATACGCGAATATACAAATACACGAGCACACAATAGATTTAAGCTTAATGTTAACCACTCCAATCTTGATTGCAGAAAATATGACTTCAGTAGCAGAGTTGTTAATGCTTGGAATACACTCCCTGACTCTGGTCTCTTCCCAAAATCTCCAAAGTTTCAACCAAAAACTATCTACTATTGACCCATTTCTAAGAGGTCTGTAAAGGGCATGCATAAGAGCACAAGCGTGCCTACCGTTCCTGTCCTATTGTTTCCTTTCGTTATATTTATAATAATGTTCATGATGCTGGAAAGTCTAAATGGCAGAAGGTCACCTAAATTAACTTCCAGTGAAAATTATGGTGTTTTATTTATCTACTATAAAATTGCTTCATATCCCTGTAGTTAGCTAATCCCCTCTGCAGATGGGAAGAAAGAAAAGCGAGCAAGATAGTGCCGTTTTGTCATTTAAGAGCTCGTTTTCAATTTACTCAAATTAATTTAGCCAGTTCTGTCCATTTCGATCAGTGTTTATTTTATTTTATTTGATTGATAATCTGTTTTCCTGTTCATGCTGAAAGAATGCCATCAGCCTACGATATTAGTTCACCATGTTCATAAATTCAAATTAAATCATCCCTGACAAATATCTATTCAGACTCCGCTCAATGACATCTATTGAAATAGGGCCATCACCTTTCTTTGAACCTTATTGCTAGAACTTTTTTAAAAAAAAACATTCAGCAGAAATCTTTCTTCTTATAACTTAAAACAGTTCTTCCATGTCCTGCATTCTGGGTTAATAAAAACAGAATTGTGTGAATCCCCTTCAGGTACTTAAACTATGTTACAATATTCCCCCCCCCCATCCTTCTTATATTTTTTTTCAAAATTAAACATAATCAGTTCAGTGGATCTTTTCCTGTTGAACTTAATTTCTAGTGCCCTGACCCATCCCTGCTGTCCTTCTTATTCTATATTAGCCAGCAAAAATCTCTATAGGGTCACAGACTCTCCCATTACTGACCATCTTATTCATTTTATGTGGAGATATCAAAGAGAAAGAATAAATGGTGCGGTGGCCTAGAGGTGGAGCTCTCGCCTCACAATCAGGAGGCTGTGAGTTCCCATCCTAGGTAGAAACAGATATTTCTCTCTCTGGGCACAATGAGACTATATCTGCTGAAAAGGGCCTCTGGTGGCTCAGCAGACTAAGTCTGTTATTAACAGCAGAAGTAATTACTGCAGGTTCAAGCCCCACCAGGCCCAAGGTTGACTCAGTCTTCCATCCTTTATAAGGTAGGTAAAATGAGGACCCAGATTGTTGGGGGGGCAATAAGTTTTTTTTTAATTTGCATTTATATCCCGTCCTTCTCCGAAGACTCAGGGCGGCTTACACTATGTCAAGCAATAGTCTTCATCCATTTGTATATTATATACAAAGTCAACTTATTGCCCCAACAATCTGGGTCCTCATTTTACCTACCTTATAAAGGATGGAAGGCTGAGTCAACAAAGTTGACTTTGTATATAATATACAAATGGATGAAAACTATTGCTAGTGTAAGCCGCCCTGAGTCTTCGGAGAAGGGCGGGATATAAATGCAAATAAAACAAAACAAAACTCCGCATTGGTGACAGGAAGGGCATCTGGCCAGTAAACCCCCAGCTCCATTCGGTTGCCCAGACTCCACCCCATGAGGGATTATGGAGCCATTAAAAAGAAATGATGATGTCAAAGAGAAAGAAAAATAATGTACTGGCACTATAGACCTGTGGTTCCCTCTGATATTTATGAGTGATAAGACAAGTGCCATAAATTGTCCATTCCATTTGAACTGATGTGCTGCATCATCAAATCAAATCAAATAGAATAGAATAGAATAGAATTCTTTATTGGCCAAATGTGATTGGACACAGAAGGAATTTGTCTTCGGTGCATAAGCTCTCATTGCACATACAAAGCAACAAAGTGATAACTCAGTCTAAAGATTCAGCTTGAGAAAAAGGGTCTTTGCTAACTAGGAGGTACCTGAGTTTGTTAAATTAATCGACCAACAGAGGAATTATTGAGTCTGTCATTTGCACCTCTATAACTGACTGGTTCGGTTCTGCAACCCAACAAGAAAAACACAGACTTCAGAGGATAATTAGAACTGCAGAAAAAATAATTGCTACCAACTTGCCTTCCATTGAGGACCTGTATACTGCACGAATCAAGAAGAGGGCCGTGAAAATATTTGCAGATCCCTCGCATCCTGGACATAAACTGTTTCAACTCCTACCCTCAAAACGACGCTATAGAGCACTGCACACCAGAACAACTAGACACAAGAACAGTTTTTTCCCGAAGGCCATCACTCTGCTAAACAAATAATTCCCTCAACACTGTCAGACTATTTACTGAATCTGCACTACTATTATTCGTTTCATAGTTCCCATCACCAATCTCTTTCCACTTATGACTGTATGACTATAACTTGTTGCTGGCAATCCTTATGATTTATATTGATATATTGATCATCAATTGTGTTGTAAATGTTGTACCTTGATGAACGTATCTTTTCTTTTATGTACACTGAGAGCATATGCACCAAGACAAATTCCTTGTGTGTCCAATCACACTTGGCCAATAAAAATTCTATTCTATTCTATTCTATTCTATTTACAGTGGCAAATCGGATAGAAATTTCTCATAATCCCGATGCAATTTAATTTCTTCCCATAATGGCCATCTCAATTGGGAAATCTGGACCACTCTATAAATCAAGGTGATGCTCTGATCGAGATAGGAGTCAAACCGTCTGCATTTGAAACGACATGGGCTTATTTCCCAAAGGCACAACAAAGAGCTGTATTTTAGGATGAGCTTTGATTTGGCATATTTTCAGATTAAAGTGGGAAGGTAAAAGCCTTTTTTTTAAAAAAAAAAATTGGTTCCTTTTTTAACATTTCTAAGATAGTGAAGGTTAGCACCATACATTTTTTCCCCTTGTTTTGAAATATGTGAATATAACATGAGATAAAATGGAATAGTTTTGTTGATACTCCAGGATGAATATTTAAAAATGGATGACAGTTTTTGCAGAAAAAAAGAAGAAGAAAATCTGAAAAACAGCCAGATGGTGTTTTTATTGTACTGCATGTAAAAAAGAAGAAGAAGAAAAGCGAGCAAGATAGTGCCGTTTGTCATTTAAGAGCTCGTTTTCAATTTACTCAAATTAATTTAGCCAGTTCTGTCCATTTCGATCAGTGTTTATTTTATTTTATTTGATTGATAATCTGTTTTCCTGTTCATGCTGAAAGAATGCCATCAGCCTACGATATAGTTCACCATGTTCATAAATTCAAATTAAATCATCCCTGACAAATATCTATTCAGACTCCGCTCAATGACATCTATTGAAATAGGGCCATCACCTTTCTTTGAACCTTATTGCTAGAACTTTTTAAAAAAAAAACATTCAGCAGAAATCTTTCTTCTTATAACTTAAAACAGTTCTTCCATGTCCTGCATTCTGGGTTAATAAAAACAGAATTGAGTGAATCCCCTTCAGGTACTTAAACTATGTTACAATATTCCCCCCCCCCCCATCCTTCTTATATTTTTTTTCAAAATTAAACATAATCAGTTCAGTGGATCTTTTCCTGTTGAACTTAATTTCTAGTGCCCTGACCCATCCCTGCTGTCCTTCTTATTCTATATTAGCCAGCAAAAATCTCTATAGGGTCACAGACTCTCCCATTACTGACCATCTTATTCATTTTATGTGGAGATATCAAAGAGAAAGAATAAATGGTGCGGTGGCCTAGAGGTGGAGCTCTCGCCTCACAATCAGGAGGCTGTGAGTTCCCATCCTAGGTAGAAACAGATATTTCTCTCTCTGGGCACAATGAGACTATATCTGCTGAAAAGGGCCTCTGGTGGCTCAGCAGACTAAGTCTGTTATTAACAGCAGCTGCTTGCAATTACTGCAGGTTCAAGCCCCACCAGGCCCAAGGTTGACTCAGTCTTCCATCCTTTATAAGGTAGGTAAAATGAGGACCCAGATTGTTGGGGGGGCAATAAGTTTTTTTTTAATTTGCATTTATATCCCGTCCTTCTCCGAAGACTCAGGGCGGCTTACACTATGTCAAGCAATAGTCTTCATCCATTTGTATATTATATACAAAGTCAACTTATTGCCCCCAACAATCTGGGTCCTCATTTTACCTACCTTATAAAGGATGGAAGGCTGAGTCAACAAAGTTGACTTTGGCCGGTTTGGCTCCGCTGTGTTAATGGCGGCAATTTCAGTCCGCCCGTTCTTTGTGATTCTGTGAGAGCTGTTTAGACAGTGCTAATCTTCTGTCAACAGCTCGTAAATCTCTGCCTCGGGCAAAGAGGGGGAGATGAGCATTTGAACTGAAGTTTGAGCTCCCAAGAAAAGCCCCAGAATGATTTCTGGTGGTTTGATGGGAAACGCTCCTTCGATAGTTCAAAAAAAGCTCCAGAGTCCAGAACGCCTCTGCAAAAGCAGAGCAAAACGCAGCGTCCATCTCCGTGACTGAAGAGGATTAATGATAAATTTTCAACACGGAAGAATCGAAAGCAGGAAGGCTGGCATTTGCTTGTAAGATGATTTTAACTCCCTGACAGAGAAGTTATTTGAAGAGTGGAGATGAAGAAAGATGGCGTTTTGTTTTTTGAAAGTGAAAGCTAAGGAAATGCTGATTACAATTGCTGGTGTGGAACCTCTAAGAAGAAAATAACAAGATTTTTTTTCTAAATGGAATTCTTTTTAAAAAATCTATTTCTTTTTTTATTATCTTTTTTTTTTACAGTGTTTAAGAAGAAAAATTTATTGGGTTTTTTTTTTCTTTTTATTCCCTCCCCCTTTTTTTTTCTTCTTCTTCTTCTTGATATTACTTAGTTTAAAAATGGCTTTTAAGCAAAGAGATTTAACCACTTCTAAATTATTGGAAATATCTTCACTTCAGGTACGGAAATTGAAAGAAGATATTAAAGACAGTCTAAGGAATTTTTTACAGGAGCTTATGGAGGCTCATCTTTCAGAAATAGATCAAAATTTAATGAAATGGAGAGAAATCCTGGATTTAAAAGATTTGGTGGAAGAGCAGAGTAAGGAGATGAAAAAATTAAAGGAATCAATTACTCCATTATTGTTATCTAGTACACAGACAGAAGAAAGACTGAATGAATTTAACCAAATTAATTTAGATTTGCAAAGGAAAATAGATGAAGTTCAAATTAATTTGAATTTAGAAAATAAAATAGATGATATTCAGGTTAAGGCTGATAAGGCAGAGGAAGAAAGGGTTATATTACAATATAAATTAATGGAATATGCTATAAGGGTAAGGGTTTAAGAGAATTTAAAGAGGAAAATTTGAAAGAGATTTTTATTCAGGCCTTTGCCCAGATAGAGGGAATGGAACCAGAAGATTTTGAAGTTAATATTGAAAAATTTATCGTGTTAATTCCTGGTGGGCAAGGCAGAAGTGTTTACCGAGAGATGTGGTTATTTATTTTACAAATAAGAGGATTAGGTATGGAATTTTGCAAGCATTTTATAAAAATAAATTTCAAATATTAGGACAAGATATAATAATGATGAAGGAAATTCCTCCTAAAATGTTAAGAAAGAGAAAAGAATTTGCCTTTCTGGTGGATGAGCGTAAGAAACATCAGATATATTTTAGATGGGAGGTTCCAGCAGGTTTAACACTGAATTATAAAGGAAAAAGTATTTTCTCAATACAATTTGTAAAGCACGAGATTTTTATACTAATGTATTAAAGATTGGGAATTCTTTGTTAACAGATGTTAAGTTGAATGGTGAATAGATGGTTGAAAATGTGTAAGATAGAAGAAGGGAGGAGAATGTTTAACTTTATTAAATATGATTATGGTTAATTTTTGTAAATGACTTATTGTGGATATAAATGTGTAATTTTAGGGGTACTATATGATATATTAAAGGTATAAAGGAATAGGAAGATGGAATATTGTTTAATTTTGGAGGATAGATAGTAAAATTTAGGAACTTGGATTAAATATTATATTTAAGAGATGGATGTAATGTTAATTAGAATGTAATTGTTATAATAGATATATTGTGGATGATATAGGTGTAATTTTAACAATGTTATTTGACATAAGTAAGGTAAAGTGAAGATTTTAATTATTACAATTGACACTTTGGATATTTGTAATATTATTTGTTGTATATATAAATGTTAAAGATGTGAAAAGATGGACTATTGCTTACCCTGAAGGTTGGACAGAAAAATTAAAGAAACTAAGTTGGAAATATGAACTATTTTTGAGAGATTGCTAAGGAAGAAAGACATTTTAGAAGAAACCTTGGTGAATATTGGAAGATGGAACGTTGTTTTGATATTGATTGATGAAGGTTGGATATTAAAACTACGTACTTTATTCAAGAATAAACACTAACTCAATTGGAAACTTTGGAGAATTCTAGGAGTGGAATGGTCTGATATATAATGGAGTGGAAGAAAAGTATCTTCTTTGTCTTTGGAAGGAGTGGAGGTTTTAAGGAATGACTATGGATTATGATTTGTGCTAGATTTTAATTTTGTTGTTAGTTTTATACCCTGTACTCGGTTCTCGGAAGTCCTGGGGGTGGGGAGGAAGGAAGGGAGGGGGAGGGGGTAGAAAATGGATTGATAGTTAATGTACAAAGTTGATTGAAGATGTATAATTAATGTAAGATCGGACCTGCCTGGTTACTACTTTAGAATGAAGGGAAAGAAGGAGTAGAAGAGAGAAGGAGGAAAGAGAAGAGGAGGAGGAGGAAAGGAAGGAAGGAAGAGGGAAGAGGGAGAAGAAGGAATGGGGAGGAAAGAGGAGAGAAAGAAGATAAGAGAGGGGGAGGATGGTTATGGAAAGTAGAAGAAGGTAAAGAAGGAGAGTAAAAGGAAAAGGAAGGGGGTGGTGACCAGGCAGATCCGATTAATTGTATATGAGGGTACATTAAATATGTTATTGGTTGCCTTGACTAGGTGAGACAAAATTAGAAAATATTCTGTCTACACAAAATACAAAGGGGGCAGGTGGCGGGTAAAGAAAGTACTTTGTGATCTTACAAGCTGATACATATTTTTTTAAAAAAAAAACAAAAGTCTATTCTGCAAAAGAATGATAACATTCGTAAAGTTTATAATAAAAGTTAACGAGCTGAAGTGGCTGTGGTGTTTAATCAGAAGAAACAAATTGGAGTCCAGTCTAAGCTATGGAATTTCATTGAGTGATTTTGCCAGTCACTATCTCTGATCCCAACCTATCCCCCAAGATTGTATGGGGAAAAAAGAGAGGAATTGTCATATATAGGTAGTCCTTCACTTACAACTGTTCATTGGTGACAGTTCAAAGTTACAACGGTGCTGAAAAAAGCAATTTATGACCACTTTTCACACTTACGACCATTGCAACATCCTTGTGATCAAAATTCAGACCCTTGGAAATGGAGTCATATTTGTGACGGTTGCTGTGTCCCAGGGTCATGTGATGACCTTTTGTGTCCTTCTGGTGAGCAAAGTTAATGGGGAATACAGATTCACTTGACAACCTTGTTACTAACTTAACACTTGCAGTGATTCACTTAACAACTGTGACAAGAAAGGTCATAAAATGGTGCAAAACTCAGCTAACAAACATCTCAATTAACACCAGATATTTCGGGCTTAATTGTGGTTGAAAGTCGAGGACTTCCCAGGGCTGAAATTCAGCAGGTTCCGACAGGTTCTGGAGAACCGGTAGCAGAAATTTTGAGTAGTTTGGAGAACCTGCAAATACCACCTCTGGCTGGCCCCAGAGTGGGGTGGGAATGGAGATTTTGCAATATCCTTCCCCTGCCATGACCACCAAGCCACGCCCACCAAACCACGCCCACAGAACTGGTAGTAAAAAAAATTGAATTCCACAACTGTGACTTCCTGTATACTATCCTGAACAACTCGATAAAAGGAAGGTTAAAAATCCAATAAACTAACCCAATATAATATACAAATGGATGAAGACTATTGCTTAACACAATGTAAGCCGCCCTGAGTCTTCGGAGAAGGGCGGGATATAAATTCAAATTAAAAAAAAATGTTGGACACTATTGAATTGTGACAGGAGATCTTAGTGAATTAAAGAATCATATGGAAAAAGTTGTACTCCGCTGTACCTTCTAACATACATAAGCCTATTTTTCAATCTTCTACCAATGTATTTTTTTAATGTAAATTATCCTGCTTTTGGTTTTTGACTTGAGGTAAGCTTTTTAAGCATATTTTTTTTATGAGGTAAGGTGTTTATATGACAAATATAACAACTAGCTTTGAATAGTGAACTTCTGCAAAATGCATTCAAAGATTTTTTATCAAGGAAGGATCACTCTTCATATTATACATTAATGATCTCTGTGACCATATTACAAGTGATTGTGTTCTTTTTGCTGACGATGTCAAAATATTTAACACCACCAACAATACAACTACCCTTCAAAAAGACCTTGATTTTGTATCTGAATGGTCTAAAACTTGGCAACTCCAAATCTCAACCAGCAAATGCTCAGTCTTACATATTGGAAAAAAGAACCTAAACACTAAGTACAAGCTTGATGGACATTACCTTACTGATGACCCCCACCCTGTTAAAGACCTTGGAGTTTTCATATCCAATGATCTAAGTGCCAGAGCCCACTGCAACTACATCGCAAAAAAGGCGTTAAGAGTTGTAAACCTAATCTTGCGTAGCTTCTTCTCCAAAAACACTACACTACTAACCAGAGCATATAAAACATTTGCTAGACCAATTCTTGAATACAGCTCGACTGTCTGGAACCCATACCACATTTCAGACATCAATACAATTGAACGTGTCCAGAAATATTTTACAAGAAGAGTTCTCCACTCCTCTGAATACAACAAAATACCTTATGCCACCAGATTTGAAATCCTGGGTTTAGAAAATTTAGAACTACGCCGCCTTCGACATGACCTGAGCTTAACTCATAAAATCATCTATTTCAATGTCCTTCCTGTCGAAGACTACTTCAGCTTCAATTACACGAATACACGAATATACAAATACACGAGCACACAATAGATTTAAGCTTAATGTTAACCACTCCAATCTTGATTGCAGAAAATATGACTTCAGTAGCAGAGTTGTTAATGCTTGGAATACACTCCCTGACTCTGGTCTCTTCCCAAAATCTCCAAAGTTTCAACCAAAAACTATCTACTATTGACCCATTTCTAAGAGGTCTGTAAAGGGCATGCATAAGAGCACAAGCGTGCCTACCGTTCCTGTCCTATTGTTTCCTTTCGTTATATTTATAATAATGTTCATGATGCTGGAAAGTCTAAATGGCAGAAGGTCACCTAAATTAACTTCCAGTGAAAATTATGGTGTTTTATTTATCTACTATAAAATTGCTTCATATCCCTGTAGTTAGCTAATCCCCTCTGCAGATGGGAAGAAAGAAAAGCGAGCAAGATAGTGCCGTTTTGTCATTTAAGAGCTCATTTTCAATTTACTCAAATTAATTTAGCCAGTTCTGTCCATTTCGATCAGTGTTTATTTTATTTTATTTGATTGATAATCTGTTTTCCTGTTCATGCTGAAAGAATGCCATCAGCCTACGATATAGTTCACCATGTTCATAAATTCAAATTAAATCATCCCTGACAAATATCTATTCAGACTCCGCTCAATGACATCTATTGAAATAGGGCCATCACCTTTCTTTGAACCTTATTGCTAGAACTTTTTAAAAAAAAAACATTCAGCAGAAATCTTTCTTCTTATAACTTAAAACAGTTCTTCCATGTCCTGCATTCTGGGTTAATAAAAACAGAATTGTGTGAATCCCCTTCAGGTACTTAAACTATGTTACAATATTCCCCCCCCCCATCCTTCTTATATTTTTTTTCAAAATTAAACATAATCAGTTCAGTGGATCTTTTCCTGTTGAACTTAATTTCTAGTGCCCTGACCCATCCCTGCTGTCCTTCTTATTCTATATTAGCCAGCAAAAATCTCTATAGGGTCACAGACTCTCCCATTACTGACCATCTTATTCATTTTATGTGGAGATATCAAAGAGAAAGAATAAATGGTGCGGTGGCCTAGAGGTGGAGCTCTCGCCTCACAATCAGGAGGCTGTGAGTTCCCATCCTAGGTAGAAACAGATATTTCTCTCTCTGGGCACAATGAGACTATATCTGCTGAAAAGGGCCTCTGGTGGCTCAGCAGACTAAGTCTGTTATTAACAGCAGCTGTTGCAATTACTGCAGGTTCAAGCCCCACCAGGCCCAAGGTTGACTCAGTCTTCCATCCTTTATAAGGTAGGTAAAATGAGGACCCAGATTGTTGGGGGCAATTCCTTCTCCGAAGACTCAGGGCGGCTTACACTATGTCAAGCAATAGTCTTCATCCATTTGTATATTATATACAAAGTCAACTTATTGCCCCCAACAATCTGGGTCCTCATTTTACCTACCTTATAAAGGATGGAAGGCTGAGTCAACAAAGTTGACTTTGTATATAATATACAAATGGATGAAAACTATTGCTAGTGTAAGCCGCCCTGAGTCTTCGGAGAAGGGCGGGATATAAATGCAAATAAAACAAAACAAAACTCTGCATTGGTGACAGGAAGGGCATCTGGCCAGTAAACCCCCAGCTCCATTCAGTTGCCCAGACTCCACCCCATGAGGGATTATGGAGCCATTAAAAAGAAATGATGATGTCAAAGAGAAAGAAAAATAATGTACTGGCACTATAGACCTGTGGTTCCCTCTGATATTTATGAGTGATAAGACAAGTGCCATAAATTGTCCATTCCATTTGAACTGATGTGCTGCATCATCAAATCAAATCAAATAGAATAGAATAGAATAGAATTCTTTATTGGCCAAGTGTGATTGGACACAGAAGGAATTTGTCTTCGGTGCATAAGCTCTCATTGCACATACAAAGCAACAAAGTGATAAATCAGTCTAAAGATTCAGCTTGAGAAAAAGGGTCTTTGCTAACTAGGAGGTACCTGAGTTTGTTAAATTAATCGACCAACAGAGGAATTATTGAGTCTGTCATTTGCACCTCTATAACTGTCTGGTTCGGTTCTGCAACCCAACAACAAAAACACAGACTTCAGAGGATAATTAGAACTGCAGAAAAAATAATTGCTACCAACTTGCCTTCCATTGAGGACCTGTATACTGCACGAATCAAGAAGAGGGCCGTGAAAATATTTGCAGATCCCTCGCATCCTGGACATAAACTGTTTCAACTCCTACCCTCAAAACGACGCTATAGAGCACTGCACACCAGAACAACTAGACACAAGAACAGTTTTTTCCCGAAGGCCATCACTCTGCTAAACAAATAATTCCCTCAACACTGTCAGACTATTTACTGAATCTGCACTACTATTAATCGTTTCATAGTTCCCATCATCAATCTCTTTCCACTTATGACTGTATGACTATAACTTGTTGCTGGCAATCCTTATGATTTATATTGATATATTGATCATCAATTGTGTTGTAAATGTTGTACCTTGATGAACGTATCTTTTCTTTTATGTACACTGAGAGCATATGCACCAAGACAAATTCCTTGTGTGTCCAATCACACTTGGCCAATAAAAATTCTATTCTATTCTATTCTATTCTATTTACAGTGGCAAATCGGATAGAAATTTCTCATAATCCCGATGCAATTTAATTTCTTCCCATAATGGCCATCTCAATTGGGAAATCTGGACCACTCTATAAATCAAGGTGATGCTCTGATCGAGATAGGAGTCAGAGCACGTCTGCATTTGAAACGACATGGGCTTATTTCCCAAAGGCACAACAAAGAGCTGTATTTTAGGATGAGCTTTGATTTGGCATATTTTCAGATTAAAGTGGGAAGGTAAAAGCCTTTTTTTTTTAAAAAAAATGGTTCCTTTTTTAACGTTTCTAAGATAGTGAAGGTTAGCACCATACATTTTTTCCCCTTGTTTTGAAATATGTGAATATAACATGAGATAAAATGGAATAGTTTTGTTGATACTCCAGGATGAATATTTAAAAATGGATGACAGTTTTTGCAGAAAAAAAGAAGAAGAAAATCTGAAAAACAGCCAGATGGTGTTTTTATTGTACTGCATGTAAAAAAGAAGAAGAAGAAAAAGCTAGACTGGACAGTTGGAGCAGTCACACACATAATTATTAATTGATAATGTTTGGTATAATGTGCAGGAATTTTCTCACATCCTTTCAGTTAATCCATCTCTGTAGGTGTGAATTTACTCTGATGATCCATTCAACAAAGACACAAGTGGATCTCCAGCTAATTCAAACTCACCACTAGTGTTTCTTCCTATTGGATTATGTATTCCCTTCATACAACACTTCCAAATCTACAAAATAGTGTTGCCAGAATTCACAGGCTGATGTACACTATGCTATTATATCATACTAATATCTGCATAGTTTTGGGTGGTCCAGTGAAATTGTTACAAACATTGTTCTTATTTTTACCAAATGGCTTCGGTTTGTATCATCTGCCAAATAGCGAGGTTTTGCAGATCAATCATTTTGCTGATACTCAAAATATGGAGTCTTATGAGAATCAACAGGCGAAAGAAAACAAATTATAGACATACACATTAGAATATTAAAGAGGGAGAGAGGAATGATAGCAGACAAATGTTACCCAATATAGAATTCTATTATCTATATTATAAATATAGAAAATAGAATTCTATTATCATAGTTGATAACTAGTTGATAACATCAGAAATGTCATCAAAAAAGTAAAACAAAGAATGTTCTTTCTGCGCCAACTCAGAAAGCTCAAACTGCCCAAGTTCTGCAGGTCAATAACTGCTGATCCAGTTCTACAGAGGAATTATTGAGTCTGTCATCTGCTCCTCTGTAACTGTCTGGTTCGGTTCTGCAACCCAACAAGACAGACACAGACTTCAGAGGATAATTAGAACTGCAGAAAAAACAATTGCTACCAACCTGCCTTCCATTGAGGACCTGTATACTGCACGAGTCAAAAAGAGGGCTGTGAAAATATTTACAGACCCCTCACATCCTGGACATAAACTGTTTCAACTCCTACCCTCAAAACGACGCTATAGAGCACTGCACACTAGTACAACTAGACACAAGAACAGTTTTTTCCCCCTGAACGCCATCACTCTGCTAAACAAATAATTCCCTCAACACTGTCAAACTATATACTAAATCTGCACTACTATTAATCTTCTCATCGTTCCCATCACCCATCTCCTTCCACTTATGACTGCATGACTGTAACTTTGTTGCTTGTATACTTACGATTTATATTGATATTGATTGTTTCCTGGTTGCTTATTTGTACCCTATGACTATCATTAAGTGTTGTACCTTATGATTCTTGATGAATGTATCTTTTCTTTTTATGTACACTGAGAGCATATGCACCAAGACAAATTCCTTGTGTCCAATCACACTTAGCCAATAAAAAATTCTATTCTATAAGAAGATGCCTATCAGAAGCTAAGAGAAATATCAATTGCAGCCAGTATTGCTTTCCTCAATGAAGTGGCCACTATTGTTGATTGTCATACAAGAGACTCGGATTTATCTATGAGTGCACTATTACAGCAATAACAAATGAGCAAAGCTAATGTTAAGATCTTATTTTGCCACCAAAGAGGCATGAGGACTCTTACTGTTGAGTGGAGAGGAAAGATCCTGTAAATTCAGATACATCATTTAAGGGATTTGTACTTCACTGCTCAACATGGGGCTCCCCTTGAAGAGCACCCGGAGGCTCCAGTTGGTTCATAATGCAGCTGCGTGGGTGATAGAGGGAGCCGCTCGCGGCTCCCATGTGATACCACACCTGCGCAGGCTGCACTGGCTACCTGTGGGCTTTAGGGTGCACTTCAAGGTGCTGGTTACTACCTTTAAAGCGCTCCATGGCTTAGGGCTGGGTTATCTGCGGGACCGCCTACTGTTACCGATTGCCTCCCACCAACCCGTGCGCTCTCACAGAGAGGGACTCCTCAGGGTGCCGTCCGCCAAACAATGTCGGCTGGCGGCCCCCAGGGGAAGGGCCTTCTCTGTGGGGGCTCCTACCCTCTGGAATGAACTTCCCACAGGACTTCACTAACTTCCTGACCTTCGAACCTTTCACCGCGAGCTGAAAACATATTTGTTCATTCGTGCAGGACTGGCATAGGATTTTAGATTTTATAGTTTTAATTTTAATGGGTTTTATTGTTTTAAATTTATCTTAATTAGAGCCAAATTGAATAAGTTTTTTAAATAGTATTTTATCTTTAAAATACTGGCTTGATTTTTAAATTTTCAAATTTTTAATTTTTAGTAATTTTATATGGGGTATTTTAGGCTGGGTCAATTTGACGGTTTTAATTTGGCCATTATTGAATATGTATTTTAACTGATATTTTAATTTTGTATATTTAACTGTTTTAACCTTGGCTGTACACCGCCCTGAGTCCTTCGGGAGAAGGGCGGTATAAAAATTTAAATAAATAAATAAATAAATAAATAAATAAATAAATAAATAAATCTTGTATTTATATTGTTGCTTGTTTTTATCTGGCTGTAAACCGCCCTGAGTCCCTTGGGAGAAGGGCGGTATAAAAATCTAATTAAATAAATAAATAAATAAAATAAATAAACAAATCCTAACAAGAATTGCAGTTACTGTGAAAGAGATGTGAATGTGCAGAAAATTCATTGTAACAGGACAACTAAAGCCATACTCTATGTCTCCTAAATTGGACCATGGAGTGGTTTCCATCTTGCTTTCTCTCTCTCTTTTTTCTTTCTCCATCCTCTTTCTTGTCTGTGCATCCTCAGTCTTGACTGCTTTTTTTCTCTCCTCTATTTTTTGCTTCTTTTCTTCCTGGATATGTCCTTAATTTTCTGGGACCTTGATCTTCAGATAATGAGTGATTTATTCTGTTTCAGATCCCTTCCTTTTTCAGTCATCTCATATTTTATTATTTTTACCTCCCTTGCTCATTATTCCAAACTGTTTCTGATCTACCCCCCTCACACGCCCAAAAAGGGTTGTTTTATGCCCTCCCTCCCTCCCTTCCCCTCTACCTCACACACAGAAATACTAAATGCGCCAATCTGTGTTGAAAATCCAGCATTCTGCCACGTTTGATAGTGGCCAAGATCTCTTAATTAGGAAAAAGACTAGAAAAAAGTGCATCAAGTTTTTTCTGTTGCCAATTCTTATTCAAAATCTGACATATCATTCTGCTATTAAATAAGTTGGTGCTTTTTTTTGGTTTTGTTTCTATTTTGCTTCTTCCAGCAGGAAACAGCATTCATCCATCCTGGGGACAAGAATCTGGGCTGATATTCTCTTAGTTATTTGGAAGGATCCTCCAATAATGCTACTTTTCCTTAAAAGAGTGAGTGACTGGTTAGCAGTCCCTTTCAGAGGATTATAGCAGGCCTAGTCTCCTTCAAGCTGCCCTGAACCTACCTTTACATCTAACTAGATAAGCTTGAAAAATAAGCTTTACTCTTTACTTTCTAACTACTAACTTGTTTACCTCCAACTGTCTAGATCTGAAGATTTAAAACAAAGCCCTTTTCAAAAGAAGGACCCCTGCCATCAGAGATATGGCAGTGAGCTAGCAAGGAAAAGGACATGTCCTAAAATGCTAGGCCAGAGAGGCGTACTTGGTTCCTACTTGTACAACGACTCAGAGCCATTATAAGTAAAGTGACCAGATTTCAGTGATGGCAAAGCGGGACACCATTGACAGGGGGGAGGGGGAGCTGTGCATGCGCACTGAGTCTTGCCACCTGCCTGAAGGAGGAGGAGCGGCTGCTGCTTCTCCGCTCTTCCAGGCAGGCTCGGATCTCCTCTCCGCTCTGAACTTCCTCTCGGGTGAAGTCAAGCGGCATCTCTCCTCCCTCTCGCGCCTCCTTCTCTGCCACTCCCCCTTCTCTGCCTCCTCCTCTTGCGTTGCCGCCTCCCATTTTCAGAATGGGGGTGAAACAAAAAAAAATCGGGACTTTTTGGAATTGACGCGGGACGCGGGACAAATTATTAAAAAGCAGGACTGTCCCGCCAAAAGCGGGATGTCTGGTCACTATAATTAAGTCTTTTTCAAATTTTTCAAGTGTTTCAAATAGAACCGGCTTTATCTATGATAAGCCCTTTTATGCTACTTGTGTGTATGTTTTCCTGGGACCCCAGAACTGGAATGTATCAAGCATATATAGAATAAAGCAGGGGAAAAATGCTCCCGGTTAGGACCGGATCGCCTAATCCGGTAGCGATGGCGACGGGTGGTTCAGAGAACCGGTAGCAAAAATCCCTGCCCCCGCCCCCATGCTCAGCTGAGAAACACGATCATCAGAGGTTTTTTATTTTATTTTTAAAAGCATTTTTTCTTCAGCTGAAGAAATGCTTTTAAAAATAAAAAAAAGCCTCTGATGATTGTGCGGCTCAGCTGGGATCGTCAGAATCTTTTAAAAGCATTGTAGAAAAAATGCTTTTAAAAGGCTTCTCTAGGACCCCAGGTGAGTTGCCTGATTGTCAGAGGCTTTTTTTTTCCTTTTAAAGGCAAAAAAAAATTGCTTTTAAAAGAAAAGAAAAGCCTCTGATGATCAGGCAACTCAGCTGGGATCATCAGAGGAGCCTTTAAAAAAAATTTTTTTTACAACCTCTTTGGCCAAAGAGGTTGTAGAAAAAATGCTTTTAAAAGTAAAAAAAAAAAAGTTGGCCATGCCACCCAGTCATATTGCCCCCCAAGCCACGCCCATAGAACCGGTGTAACAAATTTTACATTTCACCACTGGAGTAAAGGTACAGCTAGACTACAGGGAATTCAAAGACTAGAGAGAGAGAGGGCGGGGGAGGGAGGGAGGAAGGGAGGGAAAGAGAGAGAGTGAGTGAGTGCAAAACAACCCTTTTTGGGTGTGGTGGGGATCAGAAACTGTGGAGAAATGAGCAAGGAGAAGAGAGGTAAAAATAATAAAATGTGAGATGACTGAAAAACGAAGCGAGAGAAACGTAGATCTGAAAAACAATGAATCACTCATTATTTGAAGATCAGGGTCCCAGAAGATTAAGCACATATCCAGGAAGAGAGGAAACAAACAAAAAAAAATAGAAAGGGAGAAAAAAAAGCAGTGAAGACTGAGGATACACAGACAACAAAGAGGATGGAGAAAGAAAAAAGAGAGAGAGAGATGGAAACCACTCCATGGTCCAATTTAGGAGACATAGAGTAGGGCTTTAGTTGTCCTGTTACATTGAATTTTCTGTACATTCAGATCTCTTTCTACGGTAATTGCAATTCTTATTAAAGGAAGGCAGTGACTGTCTAGCTGCAGAGCAACTGGATTTTGTGATCCAACATTGGAATTTGTTTTAGATTCCTCTGCTGAAACTTGCAGCCACAGATCCTTCTGCTGAATTCATTTGCTGTCCATGATTTGGATAGTTTGAAGGGAAAAGAGGTAGCGTGTCTGTTCTTTCATTTAATAATGCTTATTGCCGTTAGATTCCGTTTGCTTGCCTTCATAGTGAAAGTCAAGGTGAAAGTCAAAGTCAAGGTGAAGAGCTGGGCTGAGTTTGTGTTTGGTTAGGGCAGGGGTGGCTTGGGTTGGGGAACGATGGCCCTTTTATCACTTGTGGACTTGAACTCCTAGAAGTCCACAAATCATAAAGGGACATGGTTCCATACCTCTGGCTGAGGGGGTTTGCTTAAAGGTTCCTGCCATGTTTGTGAAACATAATAGAATGCACCTCTAATCAGGTGTACAACCTTGGCAACTTTGAGACTTGTGGACTTCAGTTCCCAGAATTGCCCAGTCAGCTTCATACAATGGGCTATTGGGCTGATAGGCTGCTGTGGCTTTAACTACTGTATATTTTGGATCCCACACATATTCCCCAAATACTCTAGACTGAGTCTTTTAGAAAGAGAGAAGGGGTTGGAGAATGCTTAAGGCCACAAATAGATCCTCTTTTGTCCTTCAAGTATTTCTCACAACCAAACAGACTCTGGTGACACCTACTACAGGCTTTTGAGAAAAGTAAAACTGAAAAAAAAATACTGCCATGAAAACATTGCTTATTCCTAATTTCTTACTCTTCCCTTACGGCAAAAAAAAAAAAAAAGTTGATAATCTAGTTGAATTTTTTGTGACCTGACCTAAGTTCCTTGAATCTTCTTGATTTCCTTGGTGGTTTGGTACAGAGCTCTGAACAGTTTCTAACTGTTCTAAGAGACGGGCCAGATAGTCCCGCAAGATGCTTCATATTCAGAGGTGGGTTTCAGGAAGTTCTGACCAGTTCTGGAAAACCGGTAGCAGAAATTTTGAATAGTTCGGAGAACCGGTAGTAAAAATTCTGACTGACTGACCACCCCCATCTATTCTCTGCCTCCCAAGTCCCAGCTGATCAGGAGGAAATGGAGATTTTACAGTATCCTTCCCCTGGAGTGGGGACGAAATGGAGATTTTACAGTATCCTTCCCCTGCCATGCCCACCAAGCCATCTCACGCCCACCAAGCCATACCCACAGAACCGGTAGTAAAAAAAATTTGAAACCCACCACTGCTCATATTGATAGTATTTTGGGTATTTAGTACCGATTTGAGTGAATCGGTGGCGGAGATCGCGGGTGGCCAGGCCTGCCCTGCCTCTATGCCGTCCTATTTAGGCACGTCCCCACCCCTCTTTCTCTTTCTCTCCTCAAGTGAAATAATACTGGTGAATTCAGATTTGACCCTGAACAAGGAACTTCAGAAACCATTTTCCTAACAACATTATCCATTCTTCAGAATGAAGTTTAATAAAAACCCTTTTAAAAAGCAGCTATAGCTCACTTTAGATGGTATAATGTGGTTGATAGTGCTAGACATAAACAATTTGGTGCCTGAAATAGGAGTTGCTTCTTTGCCTTCGTGATGATTTTGTGCCACAAAAAAAGGGTTTTAATGGAACTCTTGCTAATTGTGTTGCTAAAACCACATCTACGACAATTGTTGCAGTGCACTGTGCCTTTTTAAAATATGGGAGGCAGGGATCCCTGCAGCGAGATCGGCTCGCCTGACTAAACCAACCATTGACACAGGATGCTATGAATGATGTGCAAAAAAACTCAGCTCACAATGACGGGGTCAAACTTGCTGGATCCCAAAGAGAGACGGCTGTTCTCAAAGAGACAGCAACCTTCTGCACCAGGAAACTGCCTTTCAGGATGGATTTGAAGGGTCCATTTTGCGTACTGAAGTTTGCAGACGGTAATGGAACAGTTTGTCTATCTTGCTAAAAGCATTCCATTAGAGAGGCTGCAGAGGTCTCTAGGAAGATGGGAATCAATAAAAAAGCCATACACAACATGTACACTGAAGCGACATAGCAAAAAGGAAAGGTGGATAGTTCAGGAAAAATCAGAGGAAGTGATTGACGTGCGTGCGCGCGCACGTACACACGCACGCATGCACGCACGTCTAGTATAGGTAGTCCTCAACCTATGTTCACAATTTCCTTTGCTAAACAAAGTTGTGATTATGGGTTGCACCCCATTTTACAACTTAATTTTTTGCTACGGTTGTTTGTTAAGTGACTCGGTACAGGTAAATGAATCATTCAGTCACTAAGTGAATCCGACTTCCTGCAGTGCCTTTGCTTGTTGAAAGATGGCTTGGAAGGCCACACATGGGATCCTGCAACTATTGTAAATACATCACAGTTCCCGAGCCTCTGAATTTTAATCAAATGACCATGGGGAATGATGCAATGTTTCTAAGTGCAGGAACTGGTTGTAAGTAATTCCCCCACCTTGCCATTGTAACTTTAACTGGTCACTAAACAAATGGTTGTGTCAGAGAATTCAGGACTGGCAGAGACATGGTAACAAGGTCAGCCAATGAATAGACATAGCAACTAAATCAGCCAATGGGGACTGTTTGGAAACTGAAACAGTATTTTGCTGTATTTGCTGGAGACAGCTAGGAGCCTGGGTGTGGCTTATGTTAACTTCTGTATTAAGCTCTGAGCTCTGAAACGAAACTAGTCTGTCTGCAACTCTGAACTGAAAACTGTTCTCTCCTCTGCTGTTGGTATTTTATATTTACTTTATGTGTTATATTATGTATAAAGAGAAGTTAATGAATCCTACTGAATCAGTTTACCTGTGTGTGCTTTCTGGATTTGATTTCTGCAACAAACTCTGACAGGCTGTAAGTCGAGGACTACCTGCATTTATTTTGCCTTCTCTCCAAGGAATTCTTCTTGGCAAATTCCTTAGAATGTTGAAGTCAGATTGCATTGATTCCTTAGTGTGCCACAGTATATTGCAATGGATTGGTCATGGAAAACTTGAACTTTTTGGTTAGGTCTGGTCAATTGCCTATGACGTTCTGTTGATGTAATATTTATACTGTAGCTGCTATTCTAAGAGCAAATCCTTCATAAAAGTTATTGCATTACATTCCTGATTAAATTATCTTTCCATTGATATATAATTTTATGGTACTACTAAAAAAATAGTGGTGCTATTAGCTAGTTTTAGAAAATACACTTTTCCCCAAAAGGTTACCACAATTTTGGCCACTACTGTAACATCTTTTAGCAGAACAAGAACACTTCTTATTTTTTTTGGGAGATGATCTTGAGTGGCCTACTGACATGGACATTTCGGATGTTAATCATCCTACAAGGTGGTTTGCTTATATCCATATCTCAGCCTGATTTTTTGAAGTAGCCATGCAAAGAATTTCAGTGGTGGGCAGTAGTAGCGGTGGCGGGAGGCTCCGCCTACCTGCCCGGAGGTCATCAAATATGCTCTGCACATGCACAGAAGTATGCGCGAGCGAACCGGTAGCAAAGGTAAGTTAAATCCACCACTGAAGGACTTGTGTAGTTGCTTCAAGACTGTCATGCCCAGGAGACCTAAAAGGGCTCTATTGTAGCTCCACAGAGTCTATGAAGATTCTCAATCATTCTGGTTGCTTTCTTCCAAAAGGCAACTGGACTTTGTTTTTCCTCGAAGATGTTTCTCTTCTCATCCACAAAGCTTCTTCAGAACTTTGGGTCCACAGAATCCTTTGAGTAACTGATACTGTTTCACTGCATTAATGAGTGCCTCCGTGTGGGAAATTTGTTCATAAGCAAAGCACTCCATTGAATGCTTTGCGTAAGTCAGCATGGCAGAAGCCATTGATGGATGTCTCCTAATTGTATAAGCAGAAAATCATTAGCATCTAACAAAAATAAATTCCACAATTCCATTAGTCTTGAACATCCCACTGTTTAACTTCTTTGGACAAGGATATATTTTAGCATTAGGAGAGAAAAATATTTCATTATCTATTTTATTTGTGCTGCACATACGTTTTACTTCCTTGTCCTCTCTGCTCACCCCCACCAAAATAAACAGCCTCAATATAATTTTTCCTCATAGTGTAATTGCACCTATTCATTGATCACTTGCCTCTTTCTGCATCCTCTTTCTAGCTCTAAAATTTAATTTTTTGAGATGCAGTGGTAAAAGTAAAAGAGTCTAGAAACAGATCCCTGTGTTGTTATGTGGATGAATGCAGAAGCTCTCCGACTTTAACACCGGCACACATTGAATTCCACAAGAAAGTTAAGAAAACACTGGTATTTAAAAATAGAGAGCTTCCGTATAGTACATTGTTATTTTTCTCTTGCAAATTGAAGTCTAACTTTAAACCCTAGAATTATATTATCAAAATAACTGACAGAAGGAACTGAGATGAAAGTTGTGAGAAAACTGTGAAATTCTTTAATGAACACTAGGTGGTACTCTCAGTCTGCACGGAATAAATCCACCTGGTTGTATTTTAAAGTTTTACTTGGATCCATTTCACCTTTCTGCTAATTGCTCAGGTAATAAACTATATGCATTATTTACACAATACTTTATGAAAAATATCAGATTAAATAATTCATTTTTATGACTTTAATTGACCTTGAATTACACAAACCTGTTAATGAAGGTTGGCATTGATAAACAACCTATTTTAATCAAAATTAAATATCTACAGAGCTAATATCTTTAGAATAGAATAGAATAGAATAGAATAGAATTTTATTGGCCAAGTGTGATTGGACACACAAGGAATTTGTCTTGGTGCATATGCTCTCAGTGTACATAAAAGAAAAGATACGTTCATCAAGGTACAACATTTACAACACAAATGATGGTCAATATATCAATATAAATCATAAGGATTGCCAGCAACAAAGTTACAGTCATACAGTCATAAGTGGAAAGAGATTGGTGATGGGAATGATGAGAAGATTAATAGTAGTGCAGATTTAGTAAATAGTTTGACAGTGTTGAGGGAATTAATTGTTTAGCAGAGTGATGGCCTTCGGGAAAAAACTATTCTTGTGTCTAGTTGTTCTGGTATGCAGTGCTCTATAGCGTCGTTTTGAGGGTAGGAGTTGAAACAGTTTATGTCCTGGATGTGAGGGATCTGTAAATATTTTACTTTTTATTAGGTTAATCAGAATGTTATAATTATTGCAAACATCGTATTTCTTGAAACTTCTCCAATCCGGGGTCATCAAAAGCCAGAAAAATGGAGAATAGGAAACACAATTGGGGAAAATGTTTGAGAAATTCCTTGTACTAACTTTGTCCTTAAATGGAGTGAGACACAATTTTGGGGAAGAGGATTTGAGCATGTTTACTATAGGATAGTGCAGAGTAGAGTTGAACTACAGAAAAGGCTTGCTTTAAAGATATCAAGAGAAACAAAGTGAAATTTTTGACTTTTTAAAAAAAGATTGTAAGTATGATCCTAATAGTCAACTTCCATACTTTTTACAAAACAGGAAAGCTATCGGTAATCCTCAACTTACAATAGTCTGTTTAGTGACCATTCAAAGTTACAAAGGCATCAGGGGTGGGTTCTACTTACCTTTACTACCAGTTCACATCGTGCCCATGCACATGCACAGATCACTTTCGATGACATTCGGGTCCGGGGGCGGAGCCTCCTACCGGTTTTACTACCGGTTCTATATAACCGGTGTGAACTGGGGGCAACTCACCACTGAAAGGCATGGAAAAAAGTGACTTATGACTATTTTTCACATTTTTCGCATCCCCATGATCACGTGATCAAAATTCAGCCACTTGGCAATTGACTCATATTTATAACGGTTGCAGTGTCCCAAGGTCATGTGATCGCCTTTTGTGACCTTCTGACGAACAAAGTCAATGGGGAAGCCAAAAGCACTTAACAATCATGTTGCTAACTTAACAACTGCAGTGATTCTCGTAACAATTGTGGCAAGAAAGGTCATAAAACAGGACAAAATTCACTTCATAAATGTCTCACTCAGCAACTGAAATTTTGGACTCCATTGTGGTTATAAGTCGAGGACTACCTGTACCAAGATCCTCTGGAGCAGGAGTCCCCAACCTGTGAGCCATAGCTCACTACTGGGCCGTAGCCTATTTTCAGCCAGGCCACGTGAGTGGTGGGCTGGTGTGTTCCCTCACGCACAGCCTGACTCACACGAGCTGTAGGGTGCCAGCGTTTGCAGCCTCACTCACACAAGCAAAAGGTGCACGCCCCCGCAGCTCACACAAATGAAGCTGGGAACACATGTCCCCCTCACACAAAACCATCCCTTCTTTCTCCCACCTTTGCGCAGGGCTGCCAACCCAGAACGCTGCCCTGGAGGATGGCAAACTGAACCAAAGTCAATCAGGCAGACTCTTTATTTATAAATATGGTGTTAATTTACGGAGTATATTAAACATCCATCAATTCAGATCCAAATGGGTATAAAACTACTGAATGGAAGTTACACCTTCAGCAAAATTACAGCATTTGGACAATTCGGCCCCTACATGGAGGTGGAATTGACTGAAGATGTAAGATATGAAGGGTGAAGGGTGAGAAGTTATTGATGATGAAATAGAAGAAGCATGCGGGAGAAGAAAAGAAGGAAGAGGAAACAAGAGAATGTGATGCTAGGGGAGAAAAAGCAGAGAGGCAGAAGATTACCTAGAAAGGAGGTGGTACAAAGAAAAATCTAGAGGGCTAAATGTGTGACAAAGAATAATGGAGCAGAGTACAGAAGGATGTTACATGCAGAGTGATTGGAATTAATACTTAGAAGAGAGCATAATTTGTCTTCAGTGTCAATACTGCTGAGATGGGAATGGCATTCCTAAGGATTTGGCCTTTATTTTGCAGTAACCGGAATGTGATCTATAGGAAGAGGATCATCAATTCTTCATCATGCCCAATCTGATCTCTGTTTTGATAGAGCTCATCTCTCCACAGGGAAACCGGGGTGATATTCAGCTGGTTCAAACCGGTTCAGCCGAACTGGTAGCAGAAATCACGGGTGGGCCCCCCACCCCAGTTCTATATGCCATCCTATTTAGGCATGTTTTTGAGGCCGGGTGCATGCGTGGAAGTTGCAAGAGCGAGCAAAGCACATGCGCGGAAGGCAGGCGTGTGCGTGAACCATGTGTGTGTGTGCACGAAGCAAGCTTGCATGCGCACGGCGAACTTGTAGCAACATAATGAGAAACCCACGCTGCAGGGAAGAAACAAGTTAAGATGCATGTGTTCCAGGAACCCAATGAGTTGTAAGCGACATTCATCGAAACAACATGCCAATAACGGTATTAATATAAACGATTGAATGAAATTGAATGAATGTATGAACAAATGATGCAGTCTTTTTTTGTTTTTAAATGCAAGGAAAGACCGAAGGTCCATTTTAGTGCATCTGATTACAGAAAGCTTTGAAACTTTTGAAATGTCATTTATTAGGCCGAGTGGGTTACATTTTCCAGGAGCATTTTTCCAACATTTTCTCAATGACCTTATTCTAGTATTATGCCCCCAGCAGCGACAGTACATTGAGACTTGTTTGAACAGTGCGTTGACATGTGAAAACCCTTCCCCAGAGCTTTTCCTGTTATTCTGGCCTCCAACAGAGATGCTCAGAGATTTCATTTGGCTTTATTTCCAAGGGAGCTGACCTGATTCACACTTCGGAAAGTAGTATGCAGATCAAAATATAGCTATCCTTCACTGTCAGAATTCCCTTAATTTTGCAATATACTTCTTTGCTTAAAAAATGTACCGAACAAGGAATATTTTAGGATAAAATGTATATTTTTTTAAAAAAGAAGTATCCCACATTCCGGATTTTTGTGCAGCGGTTGTTAAACCTGATATGCACTGATGTAATTGGCCCATAACTTGAGTCCAGTTGATGTTACCTAGTTTGGCAATGAAACATCTGCAAGAGAACAAGGAAACACCAAGAACCCCATAGTAGCAGTAACAGTAAGATAGTTGGAAGGGACCTTGGAGGTCATCTAGTCCAACCCCTTGCTCATGCAGGACATCTGTACTATGGATTCGAACCGCCGAACTGCCAACCTTTCTGATCGACAAGCTCAGTGTCTTAGTCACTGAGCCACCTAGTCAGGCTAGCTCAGGAGTCAGTAACTTGGAGCTGCATGTGGCTCTGGAATCGCATGTGGCTCTTTCACCCCTCTGCTGTGGCTCCCTGTCACTCAAAATATGCGTAACAATTGCCAATGTGCGACACCTGTCAGCACGCAATTTATTGAGTTTTTCAACCCCCGGTAGGCCAACCATGGATAAATCCAAGAAAAGAAAAGTTTCAGAAGAAAACAGATTGTTTAATTCAACTACATATGCTAGTTTTGTGGCCCTCAAGAAATAGTCAGGCACGGGAAGGGTTTTGTGGCTCCTGGTGTTTCCTTTTCTGTGGGAAACGGGTCCAAATGGCTCTTTGAGTGTTCAAGGTTGCAGACCCTGAGCTACAAATATTCTCTTATATCAGTCCCATAACGTGTCTCCAGTATCCCAATAGTTTCCCCATGGAAGACAACCTAAACTCCATTTGCAGATCCCTCGCATCCTGGACATAAACTGTTTCAACTCCTACCCTCAAAACGACACTATAGAGCACTGCACACCAGAACAACTAGACACAAGAACAGTTTTTTCCCGAAGGCCATCACTCTGCTAAACAAATAATTCCCTCAACACTGTCAGACTATTTACTGAATCTGCACTACTATTAATCGTTTCATAGTTCCCATCACCAATCTCTTTCCACTTATGACTGTATGACTATAACTTGTTGCTGGCAATCCTTATGATTTATATTGATATATTGATCATCAATTGTGTTGTAAATGTTGTACCTTGATGAACGTATCTTTTCTTTTATGTACACTGAGAGCATATGTACCTTTAAAGCGCTCCATGGCTTAGGACCCGGGTACTTACGGGACCGCCTGGCCTCCCATCGACCAGACGCTCTCACAGAGGGCCTTCTCAGGTGCCGCCCGCCAAATATGCGGCCCCAGGAGTAGGGCCTTCTCTGTGGGAGCTCATTCTGGAATGAGCTTCCCCTGGTTTACGTCAAGTACCTGATCTTGGACCTTTCAACCGTAGCTGAAAGCACTTATTTATTCAAGCGGGACTGGCTTAAAATTTTATTGGGTTAAAATTTTATTGGGTTATTTATATTTTAATATTTTAATTCGTTTTAAATTTGGCCATTTTATAATATGCTTGTTTTAATTTCTTTTAATATTGATATTGTGATTTTTTACTTGGCTGTACACCGCCCTGAGTCCTTCGGGAGAAGGGCGGTATAGAAATTGAATAAAATAAATAAATAAATAAATATGCACCAAGACAAATTCCTTGTGTGTCCAATCACACTTGGCCAATAAAATTCTATTCTATTCTATTCTATTTGAATGCACCCATTTGAATGAAAGGGCACCATTTCTCTGGACAACCCTCCTACTGTCAAATTCCTCCTTGGCTGCAGCCAAAGGAAATCTTAGAATCTCTGTTTACCTTAGCTGAGGAAACTAATTATACTTACGTAACTCTTAGAATAATTTTATATAGTGCCTTAAAGATATATTTTCCAAGCTCACTTATTTGATTGTGGGAATAAATGGGGTACATTTGTTTTGTTTTTTGTTTTTTTAAGAATTTAAAAATTTGTAAGTGGTTTTAATCATGAAAGGGCATCAAAAGACAGTGTGTAATCAAATGCTTGTTTCACTTTTTTCTTTGAACATATTCTCAAGTAGCACCAAGCACATTAGGGTTTCCCCTTCCTTTCAGTCTATCATTCCAACCACACTATAAAACAGAAGAAATGGAGACAGTGATTGACCTAGGGCAAAGGTGTCAAACTCAATTTCATTGAGGGCCACATCAGGGTTGTGTTTGACCTTGGAGGCTGGGGTGGGCGGGGCCAGCTTGATGTCACTCATGTTGGCGGCACCTGTGGTGGCCTGAGCACTCTGCCAGTGAAAAAAGGCTCCCAATCTCCATTTTCGGCTGCAACGTCCTCCTGCAACTGTCTGCCAGCAAAAACAAAGCTCCTTCGCTGGCAGAGGGCTGCAAGAGACCGTTAATAGCTAAAAATGGAGCTTGGGAGGGCTGTGCACAGCCCTCCCGAGCTCCATTTTCACTGGCAGAGGCACCACGGGCTGGTCCTTTGCTGTTTCCAGGGCGGCCCCATGGGCCAGATCTAAGCACCCAGCAGGCTAGATCTAAGCACCCAGCAGGCCAGATCTGGCCCCCGGGCCTTGAGTTTGACACCCTGAGCTAGAGCCATCCAATAAGGTCTATTGCTACAGGCCAATATACACCAGTTTCCCCATTTAGAGCTCAAATAGCGTCACTACTTGGATTCTCCACCCAGTATATTTTTCTATTCTGATTGACCTAGACATATACCATATTTCTCAGAGTATAAGACACACTTCCCCACCCCCCAAAAGGGGGTGAACATTTGGATGCATCTTATACACTGAATGTAGCCTCGCCCACACACTGGCCCCCACCCTTTGGCCTCTGCCTCCCAGCAATTTACCTCCTTGCAACAAACAGCAAGAAGAAACAGCCCATTTCAGCTTCAGCACAGCCTAATTAGCACAAGTTGATTGTCCCCCACTCTCAGCTGTTTCAGGCTGCAGGGATTGTCATTGCCTATTGCTGTACGGGTCTCTGTTGCTTGCCACAAGGAGATAAATTGCTGGGAGCAGATTTTTTTTTCTTGTGCTAATCAAGCTATGTTGAAAATGAAAACTAAAGTAAAGCAGGCTATTTGCTGTTTGCTGCAACGAGGCAAAATTGCTGGGAGGCAGAGGCAGATTTCTTTTTCTTGTTTTTCTCACCAAAAAAGGTAGATGGGTCTTATAGTCTGGAGCATCTTATACTCCAAAAAAATACAGTAGTTTACTACCCAGGCATCAACTGTTGACAACAGATGCTGTACTACATTGTAAAACTTTTGAAAGTCTTACCTTGTTCTATTCTCTCCCCACACCCCAATTTGCTGTTATATAAATTTTGTTTAGATAAATCCTAATTTGTTAGACTTTCTACAGTCTTCCAGATTACGTCAATATAAATTGTAGCCCTGTCTCCATTTTGGGGTACAATATCGCACAGCTCTGAGGTGAAAGATAGCATCAAAACACAATTCTTGAAGCCAATTGGTTGTAAGAGTTTATTCCCAGAATGATACAGCTTCGAGTCACCGTTATGTAAACAAGCAACTATAAATCTTTATATTATCAGTGAAAAGTGTCATCTCTTCACCAGTTCATTGGAAGTCTGTTAGGAATAGACTAAGAAAACATCCATTCTAATACATTACATGAGACTATATTTATTTATTTATTTATTTATTTATTTATTTATTTATTTATTTATTTATTTATTTATTTATTTATATATATATATATTTGACAATCATATATAAGATAACAGGTAAAAGTATAAACATAATTTGGATACATGAAAAAAGTAAGTAAAAAAGGAATATTAGGACAGGGTTGGTAGGCACCCTGGTGCACTTATGCACGCCCCTTACAGACTTCTTAGGAATGGGGTGAGGTCAACAATAGACAGTTTAAACTTAAAGTTTTGGGGGTTTGGGGAAGAAACTACAGAGTCAGGTAGTGCATTCCAGGCATTGACCACTCCGTTACTGAAGTCATATTTTCTGCAATCAAGTTTGGAATGGTTTACCTTGAGTTTGTATCTATTATTTGCTCATGTATTGTTGTGGTTGAAGCTGAAGTAGTCATTGACAGGTAGGACATTGTGGTAGATAATTTTATGTACTATACTTAGGTCAGATTGAAGTCTGCATCGTTCTAAGTTGTCTAAACCCAAAATTTGGAGTCTGGTGGCATAAGGTATTTTATTGCGAGCAGAGGACTTCTTGTGAAATATCTCTGGACTCTCTCGATTGCATTTATGTCCGATATGTAGTGTGGGTTCCAGACAGATGAGCTGTATTCAAGGATTGGTCTAGCAAATGTTTTGCATGCTCTAGTTAGTAGTACAATATTACCAGAGAAGAAGCTACGCAAGATTAAGTTAACAACTCTTAGTGCCTTTTTGGCAATGTTGTTACAGTAGGCTTAATTACTATTAATTACTTACTATTACTACTTAATTACTATTTTCAAACTAAAAGTGGTTTTAGTTTGAAAATAGTTGAATTTCTGGAAATTTTATAACCTCATCCCACCTTTCTGAGTGAATCCCCCTGAACAGACTTTGTGAGAAATGGACTTGTAAAAGAGTCACTTTTCATTTGGGCAACTGCCAAAGAGTCTGACGTTACTGGTGATTGTTGGTTATGGAGACGTATGAGGAAAAACCACATGTACAATCCTAATTTTTTGTCTAATGATTCCTGCTTAATGACTGAATTAATGACCTCTATAAAGCACTTTATCCCAACTACAGGTTTAAGAAGAACTGATCAAGCTCCACATCCATCAAGGTGAGAATTGACTAGTAGATGTTGAAAGCTAGCGAAAGAACATTTTCCAATTGCAACATTTCTGGAAGGAAAGTTAGAGCTTAATGGGAGACAAGGCATGTGTCAAGATTCTTCTTGCTGGAAGATTTTCAGCAACTCTTATTTTCTCAAAGTCTAGCCTGCTTTGTCGGTGGAGATTCTCAATCAACCAGGTCATGGTTGTTCCAAAGGTGCTTTTCCAAAAGGTAACTGGACTCTGGTTTTTTTTTCTTGAAAACATTTCACTTCTCATCCAAGAAGCTTCTTCAGTTCTGACTGAATCACGTGGAATGGAAGGATTTATATTTATAAATATTTATATAGTCATATAAATGGTTCCATCCCACACCATTTCAGTCAGACCTGAAGAAGCTTCTTGGATGAGAAGCGAAACATTATCAAGGGAAATAAAAACCAAGAAAGTTTTCGAAAAGCAGCTTTGCTTTCTGGAGGTACACTTTTCCAGATTCTGTTTCGTCCCAGTCTTTTTGTTATTCTGGATTGAATCTTCTGGGTATCTAATTTTGAGTGATTAGAATTGCTTTGAGGAAGCCTTGATCACTATTGATAGTAATCCCAAAGGTGCTTTTTCCAGAGGCAACTGGATTTTCCGGTTTTTCCCTGAAGACATTTCGCTTCTCATCCAAGGAGCTTCTTCAGCTCAGAGCGGAAGAAGCTTTTTGGATGAGAAGCGAAACATCTTCAAAGAAAAACCAGAAAGTCCAATTGCTTCTTGAAAAAAATCTTTGGGACAACCATGACCGGGATGAATGAGAACCTCCATAGACATATTGCTAGTAATGTTTGTTGGAACAGGAGTCTTATAACATTTTGAATTATTCCTGAATTTTTTTTTACTATGTTTTGTTTATATGATCTAGCATTATCTCTCCCATTCTTTGCATGGTATTTATCAACATTTATGATACAGTGATAAAATAAACAGAAGCTGTGATGATGTGGCAGATGTGATATTATTATGGATGATGTGTTGAGTATAATCATGCAATACACAATACCAGGAAAAGGATTCTAGCATTACATTCTTTTTAAAAAAAAAATATTCCAAGATTTTATTTAAATTTTCAATCCCTTCTTTGCTATTCTTCCTTATATGACAGATGATTGTCAGTCATTGCTTGGTTTAAAAGCAGGGGTGAAATGCTCCCTGTTCGGACCGATCGCCTGATCCGGTAGTGATGGCGGCGGGTGGTTCGGAGAACCGGTAGCAAAAATCCCTGCATCCTCCCATGCCCAGCTGAGCCACGCGATCATCAGAGGTGTTTTTTTTTTACTTTTAAAAGCACTTTTTTCTTCGGCTGAAAAAATGCTTTTAAAAGTAAAAAAAAAAGCCTCTGATAATCACATAACTCAGCTGGGATCATCAGAGGCTTTTAAAAGCATTTTTTTAACAACCTCTTCGGCTGAAGAGGTTGTAGAAAAAATGCTTTTAGAAGGCTCCTCTGGTGATCCCAGCTGAGTTGCCTGATCATCAGAGGCTTTTTTTCTTTTAAAGGAAAAAAAAAATGCTTTTAAAAGAAAAGAAAAGCCTCTGATGATCAGGCAACTCAGCTGGGATCGCCAGAAGAGCCTTTTAAAAGCATTTTTTTCTACAACTTCTTCGGCCAAAGAGGTTGTAGAAAAAATGCTTTTAAAAGTAAAAAAAAAAAGTTGGCCCTGTCCACCCAGTGACATCACACCCCTCCCCTACCAAGCCATGCCCACAGAACCGGTAGTAACAAATTTCACATTTCACCCCTGTTTAGAAGCCCAGAATAGAATAGAATAGAATAGAATAGAATAGAATAGAATAGAATAGAATAGAATAGAATAGAATTTTTTATTGGCCAAGTGTGATTGGACACACAAGGAATTTGTCTGAGCATATGCTCTCAGTTTACATAAAAGAAAAAATCATCAAGAATTCTAAGGTACAACACTTAATGATAGTCATAGGGTACAAATAAGCAATCAGGAAACAATCAAATCAATATAAATCGTAAGGATACAAGCAATAAAGTTACAGTCATACAGTCATAAGTGGAAGGAAATGGGTGATGGGAACGATGAGAAGATTAATAGTAGTGCAGATTTAGTTAATAGTTTGACAGTGTTGAGGGAATTATTGGTTTAGCAGAGTGATGGCGTTTGGGGAAAAAAACTGTTCTTGTGTCTAGTTGTTCTAGTGTGCAGTGCTCTATAGTGTCGTTTTGAGGGTAGGAGTTGAAACAGTTTATGTGCAGGATGTGAGGGGTCTGTAAATATTTTCATGGCCGTCTTTTTGACTCGTGCAGTATACAGGTCCTCAATGGAAGGCAGGTTGGTAGTAATTGTTTTTTCTGCAGTTCTAATTATCCTCTGAAGTCTGTGTCTGTCTTGTTGGGTTGCAGAATCAAACCAGATTCAATAATTCCTCTGTAGAACTGTATCAGCAGCTCCTTGGGCAGTTTGAGCTTTCTGAATTGGCGCAGAAAGAACATTCTTTGTTGTACTTTTTTGATGACGTTTGTGATGTTAGCTTTCCATTTTATGGACAGCTATATGGTAGAACCTAGAAATTTGAAGGTCTCTACTGTTGATACTGTGTTGTCTAGTATTGTAAGAGGTGGAAGTGTGGAAGGATTTCTCCTAAAGTCTACCACCATTTCTACGGTTTTCAGCATGTTCAGTTCCAGATTGTTCCAGTTGCACCACTAGGCTAGTAGTTCAACCTCCTGTCTGTATGCGGATTCATCATTGTCTTGAATGAGACCGATCACTGTTGTGTCATCTGTGAACTTCAATAGTTTAACAGGTGGATCGTTTGAGATGCAGTCATTGGTATACAGAGAGAAGAGAAGTGGGGAGAGCACACAGCCTTGGGGGGCTCCTGTGCTAATTGTACAGGTATTTGCTGCGATCTTGCTTAGCTTCACCTGCTGCTTCCTGTTTGTTAAGAACCTTATGATCCACTAATGTGTGTTCAGGTACCTGTTTAGCTTAGTTAGAAGAGTGTCTGGAATGAGGGTATTGAATGTTGAGCTAAAGTCTACAAAGAGGACCCTTGCCTAGGTCTTTGGAGATTCAGCTCAGAGCTGAAGAAGCTTTTTGGATGAGAAGCGAAACAAGAAAAACCAGAAAGTGCAGTTGCCTCTTGAAAAAGCATCTTTGGGACAACCATGACCGGGATGAATGAGAACCTCCATAGACATATTGCTAGTAATGTTTGCTGGAACAGGAGTCTTATAACATTTTGAATTATTCCTGAATTTTTTTTTACTATGTTTTGTTTATATGATCTAGCATTATCTCTCCCATTCTTTGCATGGTATTTATCAACATTTATGATACAGTGATAAAATAAACAGAAGCTGTGATGATGTGGCAGATGTGATATTATTATGGATGATGTGTTGAGTATAATCATGCAATACACAATACCAGGAAAAGGATTCTAGCATTACATTCTTTTTTAAAAAAAATATTCCAAGATTTTATTTAAATTTTCAATCCCTTCTTTGCTATTCTTCCTTATATGACAGATGATTGTCAGTCATTGCTTGGTTTAGAAGCCCTACACCCTTCATTGAACCCATCAATCAAAGAGAGCAAAGCATACACCAACATTTTGTATGTATTAACTGAAGTACTGAAGCGTGTAAAGGTAATGTAAAGGTAATATTGAAGCAATACTGATTATGCTTAAATATAGATGATTATAATCATTATATTAAAAGCATTATATGCTTTTAAATGCATTTTTATAGGCACCATTGCAACAAAAACATCCAGCACATGCATTGGATCGGTACCACAGAAGTACAGCAAAGTGATTTAATTAAAATCGTTGAATCAATAATAGTAATATGATCAACGCCAGTTTATAATCACCCAGTCCAGAAAATTTTCACTCATCAGAAAACTCTTGCTGAAATGTACAATTTGGAGGAAGAAATTAAAAAACAAAACAAAACCCAACACTGCTGGTAAAGGTCAAGGCAGAAACAATATTTCTTTCAATTTTAAGATGGTAGTTTAGAAAGCACTTTGGCAACTATCGTATTTTTCGGAGTATAAGACTATAAGACGCACCTACCTTTTTTGGTGAGAAAAACAAGAAAAAGAAATCTGCCTCTGCCTCCCAGCAATTTTGCCTCCTTGCAGCAAACAGCAAACAGTCTGCTTTATTTTCATTTTCATTTTCAGCATAGCTTGATTAGCACAAGAAAAAACAACCCTGCTCCCAGCAATTTACCTTCTTGCAGCAAGCAGCAGAGGCTAACGCAGCAATAGGCAATCCTGCAGCCTGAAACAGCTGAGAATGGGGGACAATCAACTTGTGCTAATTAGGCTGTGCTGAAGCTGAAATGGGCTGTTTCTTCTTGCTGCTTGCTACAAGGAGGTAAACTGCTGGGAGGCAGAGGCCAAAGGGTTGGGGCCAGTGGGTGGGTGGGGGGCTACATTCGGTGTATAAGACACACCCAAATTTTCACCCCCTTTTAGGGGGGGGGAAAGGTGCGTCTTATATTCCGAAAAATACGATAAATTAAAGTATGCTGGTCCTTATATCAGGAAACCTGAAGCTGAATGTCGAATGCTCTACTGGATATTACTACTTTTTTTAAATAATACATTTATTTTACCCACCCACCTCGTACGTGCTCAAGGTCTTCTTAGCTTTCAGCAAGTCTAGCAATCACTTGATTCATTTAGGTTTGTTGTTTGCTTTTTAGTACCAAGTTAGCCAGTGTGGGAGGTAAGATTTAGAGGAGGTGGATCTTTATGTAATAATTTTTTTGGCAAGAGTCCCTATTTAACATGTTAACAGTGGGGCCTTTGGTGCTCTTTGGGTTTGGTCGTTTTCTTGCAGACATTTCATCAACAAACTAAGTAACATTATCATTGCTAGAAGGAATTGAGGTTTACTAGTGCCTTGTCCTTTCAATATTGGTGAGAGTGTTCTTGATGAGTCCTTGATTTGGGCTACTGTTTGCCATTAGCTTGTTAGTCTGAATCGAGCATGAGTATCCAAATAAAAGTCTAGGATCATTTCATTTATGAAAAGCCTTCTGTTTATTGAATACATAGCTTGATAATGGTGATTTTGAATTTCTTAGGCACCAGTTCATAGTATTAAACAATGAAGTTTCCAGCCCAGCCTCCAGGGTTCCATGTAGACTATGTAAAGACCTTCTCTTTGTTATGGGAACCGTCTGCCTTCTTCTTCACAACTGTTGTCCCAAAGAAACTTTTTCAGGAAGCAACTGGATTTTCTTTTTTTTTCTTTGAAGATGTTTCACTTCTCATCCAAGAAGCTTCTTCAGCTCTGACAGGATAATGGGGAATGGAAGGATTTATATTCCTTGTCAATGACCAGCTGCCTGCAAGGCATATAGATCCTTCAATTCTCCAGAAGCTTCTTGGATGAGAAGCAAAATGTCTTCAAAGAAAACAAGAAAGTCCAATTGCCTCCTGAAAAAGCACTTTTGGGACAACCATGACCTGGATGACTGAGACTCTCTACAGACCTTCACATCTGTTGATAGGTCCTTGAAAAGTTTCCAGACTCTCACAAACTTCAGTGGAACTGTAGAAGTTTCATTTCTCCGACCTTCTCCCTTATTTTAATGACAAATTGAAATGAACAGGCACCTGTCTGGAACCCTCACCACATTTCTGACATCAATACAATTGAACATGTCCAGAAATATTTTACAAGAAGAGTTCTCCACTCCTTTGAAAACAACAAAATACTTTATCCTACCAGACTTGAAACCCTAAGCTTAGAAAACTTAGAACTCCGTCGCCTTCGACAAGACCTAAGTTTAACTCATAGAATCATCTACTGTAATGTAGATTTGTACTCAAATCGTCATAACAATAGTATCCCCATCTACAACTTCAAAAAAGCCAACTACGACCTCATAAACAACGATCTTTCATTTCTGGACTGGCAAAATCTGTTTGCAAACTGCATAACTGCTGAAGACCACTATAGAGTTTTCCTACTTGAAATCAATAGAGTCATTAAACTATATGTACCACAAATGACAACCATGATCAGGAAAAGCAAACTACCCATATCAATAAAAAAGCTTCAATCAGAAAAATCCTCTGAAAAGAAACAAAAAAGGCTTTGTAGCAAATTTCAAAAACCGCTACAGAAATATATGCAACCAAATAAAAACTGAATGCACAAATTACCACACCAAACAAGAAGAGGACCTTCTGCGCACAAATTCCAATCGTGCCTTTTATAATTTTGTTAACAATAAACTTAAAGACACAAGATCCATCCCACCACTAAAAGATTCTAACAACAAAGAATGCAATGACGAAACAGTTAAAGCAAACCTCTTCAACATTTTCTTTGGCTCAGTTTTTGTTAACTCCGATAACACATATCCGACATTCCACAAACATACCAGCAATGATTATGATGATTTAACTCATATAGATTTCACAGAAGACAATGTTGGAAAAGCTCTTCATAACTTAAAACCATCGCTATCTATTGGAACCGATGGACTATGTGCTTTCTTCTTAAAAAAACTTTCCATTAATATAGCAGAATCCCTAAGTATTATCTTTGATAAAGCTTTCACTACCAGTTCCCTTCCCAAACTTTGGTCACTAGCCACAGTCATCCCTATCTTCAAAAAAGGAGACCCCAGCTTAGTCGGAAATTACAGACCAATCTTCGTTTGCTGCGTCACCTGCAAAGTCATGGAATCAATCATCAACCAATCCATTACCTCACACTTAGAAGCAAACAACCTACTCTCCAATAAACAATTTGGTTTCAGGAAAAAATTATCATGCAACTTACAACTTCTCCACTGTAAAAACATATGGACTACAAATCTCGATCAAGGCAAAACAATAGATGCAATCTACATGACTTCTGCAAAGCTTTTGACTCAGTAGTACACGATAAACTTCTCCTAAAACTAAAATCCTACGGCATTTCAGGACCCCTTCACAAATGGATATCTGCTTTTCTGTCTAACAGACAACAAGTGGTCAAAATTGGCAATGCTCTATCAAATCCTATTCCTGTCAAGAGTGGCGTTCCTCAAGGCAGCGTCCTTAGACCAACACTCTTCATACTATACATTAATGATCTTTGTGACCATATCTCAAGTAATTGTGTTCTCTTTGCTGATGATGTCAAACTATTTAACACCACTGATAATATATCTATCATTCAAAAAGACCTTGATCATCTAACCGCTTGGTCTAAAACTTGGCAACTCCAAATCTCAACCAGCAAATGCTCAGTCTTACATATAGGAAAAAAGAACCCAAACACTAAGTACATACTTGATGGACATTACCTTACAGATGACCCCCATCCCGTTAAAGACCTTGGAGTTTTCATGTCAAATGATCTAAGTGCCAAAGCCCACTGCAAATACATAGCAAAAAAGGCTCTAAGAGTTGTAAACCTAATCTTGCGTAGCTTCTTTTCCAAAAACACTACACTACTAACCAGAGCATATAAAACATTTGCTAGACCAATTCTAGAATACAGCTCACCTGTTTGGAACCCTCACCATATCTCTGACATCAATACAATTGAACGTGTCCAGAAATATTTTACAAGAAGAGTTCTCCATTCCTCTGTAAACAACAAAATACCTTATCCCACTAGACTTGAAATCCTGGGCTTGGAAAACTTGGAACTCCGTCGCCTTCGACAAGACCTAAGTTTAACTCATAGAATCATCTATTGTAATGTCCTTCCTGACAAAAACTACTTCAGCTTTAATTGCAATAATACAAGAGCAGCCAATAGATTTAAATTTAATGTCAATCGCTTTAATCTAGATTGCAGAAAATATGACTTCTGTAACAGAATCATCAGTGCTTGGAATACTTTACCTAACTCTGTGGTCTCTTCTCATAATCCTAAAAGCTTTAACCAAAAACTTTCTACTATTGACCTCACCCCATTCCTAAGAGGACCATAAGGGGCGTGCATAAGCGCACAAACGTGCCTACCGTTCCTGTCCTGTTGTTTTTCTTTTCTTCTTCCTATATATATATATATATGCTTATACCTTTATATACTATATAACCTTTCTGTATGATACTTACATATATTGTTGTGACAAAAATAAATAAATAAAAAAAGTAATGTCCTTCCTTTAAAGACTACTTCAGCTTTAACTGCAATAATACAAGAGCAACCAATAGATTTAAACTTAATGTCAACCGCTTTAATCTAGATTGCAGAAAATATGACTTTTGTAAAAGAATCATCAGTGCTTGGAATACTTTACCTGACTCTGTGGTCTCTTCCCATAATCCCAAAAGCTTTAACCAAAAACTTTCTACTATTGACCTCACCCCATTCGTAAGAGGACCATAAGGGGCTTGCATAAGATCACAAACATGCCTACCGTTCCTGTCCTATTGTTTTTCTTTTTTCTTTTTATATATACGCTTATACCTCCTTATATTTCCTCATATATATGTTTGTATACTACATAATCTTTTGTGTGATGCTTATATATATTGTTGTAACAAATAAATAAATAAATAAAAATAAATAACTGCCAATGTTTCACTCTTGACAAAGCGTTCCTTGATCGGGGTATTGTTAATTGTTGAAAAACTAGATTAACCAAACGTTTTGTTTTGGTCTTTGTATCCTTTTTCCTATGTTTTTTTGTGCCATTAGGAATTTTACAATTTGGCATCCTCTTCTCCCCACACCCAACTTTTGAGTGAACCTATTTTTTGAAGGAAAGGCAAAAGTTGAACTATTTATTAAACAGAATAAAAAAAGAACCTGCTACAGAGGTAGGCATTCACTTTTGCTTCTTTGACTTGCTTTTATCTAAAGATTGACAAATCTCGCCATAGCTGACTGCACTCAGGTTCTGTGATTAACCTATCTCCTTTGACATTCAGAAATGTGAATGAACAAAGCTGGAGAGCAATCCCTTTATGCATAGTTTGCTAGCATCTGATTAGGCTTTTTTTAAAAGCAGAGTTAATGTTATGAAAGAAACATGCCTAATTTTTCAGACATACCTTTTCAGCTTGGGATGTTCCCTAATTGTCTGATCTTAATCAAACCACAATTCCGAAGTCTACTCACACATTCTGCTTTTTGATGCTGTTTCATATTTTTTTTTAATGAACTATTCATGATTTTGTACTTGCAGCTTCTTTGAACGGTGATGTTATGAAATGTGATGATGACTGAATGAGTTGTGCTGCATCCAACATTCTGGGGGAGACTTCTACTTCTCTCCCAACTCCCTGCCATAATCAGCAGAGCAAATTTAGAGGTTCACAAATAATTACCATTCCCCATGTAAATTCCCTTTCTGCTGGCAGACTGTCACAGTTTGATACAATTCATTGTCCTTTGCCCAGAAATATTTGTTTTAATCTGAAAATTCATGTCACTCACTGGATTATTTTTAAAATAAATACAAAGGTTATGTTAATTTAGTGCCTTTGTTGAGCTATTTGTCTAAAATGGTATAGGGTTTCCTGCTTGAGCAGGGATTGGACTAGATAGGTCTCCAACCTTGGCAACTTTAAGCCTGGTGGACTTCAACTGTCTACTGTTGACCTCACCCCATTTCTAAGAGATCTGTAAGGGGCGTGCATAAGTGCACCTGTGTGCCTACCATCCTTGTCCTAATATTCCTTTTTTACTTACTCGTTTCATGTATCCAAATTATGTTTATACTTTTACCTGTTATCTTATATATGATTGACAAAATAAATAAATATATAAAATAAAAATAAATAAAATAAAACTCCAAGAATTTCCTAGCCAGCTGGGAATTCTGGGATTTGAACTCTGCCAGGCTTAAAGTTGCCAAGGTTGGAGACCCCTGGACTAGAAAACCTTCAAGGTCCCTTCCCACTCTGCTTTTCTGTTAATCTAGGATGCTAAAGTTGAAATTACAGTGGATCTTGTGCCAAAGTGTATCTGGAAGTTTCTGAAAGACTTGGTCCCATTGAGTGAAAAAATATAATCGCTTTGCCATCTGGAAGATGATGGTCTTACAAAAATATTTTTGACAAAAAAAAAAGAAAGAAAGAAAGAAAGAAAGAAAGAAAGAAAGAAAGAGAAAAAAGGAAGGAAGGAAGGAAGAAAGGAAGGAAGGAAGGAAGGAAGGAAGGAAGGAAGGAAGGAAGGAAGGAAGGAAAAGAAAGAAAAATATTTTCTTATGAAGCAGTAACAGTAGAAATTTATGTGGTGTCTGATTCCACCAGAAGCAATATTTAATGGAAGTTTATGGGGATGTTAATGCCTTGATGAATGGCAAATGTGTTATCAGGAGATTTTGAATGCAAGGGCTTGGGAATCCTATTACATTCTGTGACAATGCTTTTACATTGTGAGTTTTTGGCAACATAGCATTTCAGAACAGCCTATCTGAAAGCTGAGGCAATAGTTCTATTATAATACAGAATTATTAAAGTGGAGAAGCCATTATTATGCAAATCTATGACTGTCAACTGATAAAACTATCTAGGTTGATTATGCAATATGTAGCTTTTAAAAAAATAAATTGAGATTTTTGCTAAAATAACGTTGGCATAAATTTTCATAAGGGATGTCTATGTTGATAGAGTGGCTATTTTAGATAGAGGTCTGCTTTGATATCAAACTGAACTATGGATTTTCTTTAGAAAAGATTAATGCCATGGCATGCAAAGTAATTATATTGTTGGAAATCTTGTCATTGACTGTGAGGTTTCAAAGATAGGAAACTTGGTTTGGATTGTAAAGATATCTCCCTTAGGAGGCACTAGATGAAAGACTATAATTTTGCTTTTTTTGAATTATTTATAAGCTTGCTTTAGAAATTCATTCTACTTATTACAGGTAATAGAATAGATGTTTATACATAACCACTACAAATACTAAATATTTTTTGGATTTCTTTGGGGAGATCATAGCCTATGTTCCTTCCTTCCTTCCTTCCTTCCTTCCTTCCTGCCTGCCTGCCTGCCTGCCTGCCTGCCTGCCACCTATCTTATGCTGTGATAATCACAACTTCACAACTTCATTTAATAAAAACAAGGTAAATATAACCCACAAAATCTCACAACACAATTTGTCTCATCACAGTGCCACAACCTCTCACTGATTCTCCACTTACATTTGCATTTGCTGGGCTTTCTCGCATCCTGGTCCAATGCCTGGGTAAAGAATCAGGTTTTCACAATCCTCTGGAAGGCTAATCGTGGGCTCTCTTCATCTGATAAGGGAAGCTATTTCAAAGAATCAGGGCAGCCATACTTGCTGTGACCCAGGCCCAAGTAGGTAGTAGGAAACTCAGTCAGTGTAAAAACAAACAAACTTTATTCGAACAGCTGAGAATTACTTTATTCTCAGTGTAGTTCAACTAAATTAAAGCAAATTCCTCCCAACACAAATTCCTCAGTCCTATCGCCAACCTTGGTCCAATTAGACAAACTAATTGTTTCAAAGGCCTTTCTTGGCAAAAGTTCAGAAGATACTGATACAAATGCAACAAGGCCAAGCTATCAATGGTTTTTTCCAGCAAAGAGCACAAACACCGTTGTTGGTCTTTTAAGCCTTATGGGAGCGGCCAATCTTCTCTTGGCCCTACTCCCGAGTCATCCTCTTTGCTTGAGCTGCTCTTGCCTTCTGACAGCTCTTCTCATGCGTGCATTAGGAACAGGCTCCTCCTGTTCCTCTGCCTCACTACTGTCAGTCTCTGGAGGCTCTGGAGTCTGCACCTCACTCCCTGATGGCCCTGGCCCTAGCTCAGCCTCCGACACAGAGCCCTCATCTGGGCCTTCCCCAGCCTCCAGGACTGGCCCACGCTCTTCCTCAGCCTCATCGCTGTCCGACTCCTTTGCTAGCTCCGCAGGCTGCTGGCGGACCACAACAATAGCAAAAACCTCCTTAAGGGGAAGTGTCCTGAAATCCACCTGTCCTGCCTGACCTGATAGGATGTGAAGATACCCCCAAGGAGAAAGTGTTCCACCTATTGCCCTGTGTAGACATTTTGGGACAAAAGAGGCATATTTTTTTCCTCCTACTTCCAAAGAACCCAAAATACATTTTAGGGCCCTTCTGATTTCTGTCTCCAGGGTAAAAGTGACCGCAGCTACCTGTTAAATTCCATTTCAGTCTCTCGCCTTCCTTGGTATTTTCAAAGAGAAAGTTGGCAATAGTGAAGTGGAAAACATTTGAGTCAGTGCCTCCCTCGGGGCCAACCCTGATGGAGAAAATGTTATTGTCCCTTAGAAGAGTTAGAAAGGGAAAAATGAAAATTACCCTCAGGGAAATGCCTAGACCACCACAAACAGCAAAATCCAAACAGCAGTTTCTAGATAATATTTTATTTTGGTTTTATTCTTCTTCCTACCTTCACCTACTCTCTTATTTAAATTTAGAAAACCTGACACATACGGATAAGGGGATAAAAGCAGGGAGCTACAAAGGACATCTGTTTTTTATCTTTTTAACCCGTATGCAACTGTTTTGTCTCTGTCAAAATTATTTAGAGCAAACATGTTACGACATTTAGAGAAAATGCAGTCACTCTTGGAAATAAACAAGCAGGAAATTTAACTGTCCCACCTCTTTCCATTCTTACTACCACTTCAGTTTTACTGTGCTGGAATATCTGTCACTGTGAATTGCTCAACTCTCCCCCCCCTCACTCCCAGTTCCCTAGACTAATTTAGCTATTTTTCCATGTATTGAGCTAGACTGCATTATTTTATTTTGCTTCCCCTACGCTTGAGAGCCTTGCAGGATTTACTAGCAAGGGATTTGGCAAAGTAGTATCATTTTGTGAAATAAATTGCCCTTTTCTTACCTCTTACATCTTTCACCCAGGACCCGGCTGGCTGTTTCCCTCCAATCTTAATCCTTGTTTAAATGATTTGGGAGTCCATCGATACCGTGGTTTCAAGGAGGAGATTTGGGATTATATGGCTATTAAACGTTCTCTAAGTCATTCCTCTAAGAAGCGTGAATGTTATCTAATGTAGCTAATCGAGGCATTGGGTTTTTTTGATTGAATATGGAGAAGAAATCCATTCCTTTCAAGTGGAATAGTGTGATTTGTTAAAATGGAATCTGCTGTGGCATGATTGGAGAGTTACTTCAGAGAGAATTCTTTCATATATAGAATAACAGAGTTGGAAGGGACCTTGGAGGTCTTCTAGTCCAACCCCCTGCTTAGGCAGGAAACCCTACACCACTTCAGACAAATGGTTATCCAATCCAAACCAATATCCAATGTTTGGGTCCACTGTGAAACATTTTTTGGCTGCAAAATAGTGTATACATTACAGGAAGTTGCATAGGATAGTTGTGAATCCATTCTTTAAATCCATTTGTGGAAACTTGTCAGTGTCAGGATTCTGACGGATGCCCTAATTAAATCATGAGCCTTGAGCCAAGCTTCAAAAGAAATCCAGTTATTTATTAGGAGCTTCATGTCAGTATGTTCCCAAGTGAAGCTAGCTCTGACCCTAACTTAATTTACGCCCCAATCATGACCCTGTTTCCCCCCTGCCCCCAGGGTGTGTCATCAATGACATTAGCCAATGGAGCAATTTTGTGAGTTGTAGAGGTCACTCCCCTCTGGCCGTTGTGGGTAACCCTGGGATACAGCCTTGAGAGAGATAAGTTTGGAATGTGCGTCTGTCTTTGGCTGCCGTGCCATTTCGCCAGTTTCCTGGCCTATGGCAACTCGAGGCCAGGATACTTTCTGACAGTCAGAATGGACTCATGTCTCAATACACAGAACAAGGACATGTATTGAATTTAAAACGATCTGTACATTTCTACTTTTGGCCTCTCGCCTGGCCCTTTCAGTTGTGTCATTCTTGTGCTTTCTCTCAGGGCTATGGATTTAAACATTTCCCAAGGTAAGGTTGCTTTTCCTCAACAAAACAATGCTTGTTTTAGTTGTCTTTATTTTTTATGTCACTAGTATCCTGCTTTTCTTTCAAATTGCTCAGGGCACCGCATATGAAACTTTAAAACAGAGTAGAACAAAACAGTTGAGATACAGTGATAGAACTTGTAAAAAAAAGAGAGAGAGAGAGAATAAGTCTGAATGTTTAGAAAGGGATTGTCAGATTGTCAACACGAGAGTTATTGCACCATTGGCATATGCCACCAGGGAAATGGACTAGAATGTATAAAGGCACTTCAAATTTATGTTGGAAATGTGCACAAGAAAGGATATTTTATCATGTTTGATAGACATGTAAAAACCGTTAGAAAATTCTGGATTCAAATATATATACTGATTCAGGGGATTTTAAGGATTAGTATCCAGTTGAGACCAGAGGTTTTTCTTTTGGGAATGATGGACAAACAATTGAAAAAATAGTCATGAAAACTCTTGTTTTTGTCTATGATAACTGCAGGGAGATTATTGTATCCACAAAGCTGGAAAGATTCTGCAATGCCCACAATAGAGGAATGATTGGTGAAGATGATGGAATTTACTGAGGTGGCTAAATGGATCTCCTTGATCAAAGAAAAGACAATATCTATATTTATTGCTGACTGGAAAGCCCATAGGGACTTTTAGAGTAAAACAGAAAAAAAATGAACTTGTGCTTTTATGGTTTGGATGGTTAGACAAGATCAATTACAGAAAGAAGACAGTTATGTTGTAATCATAAAGTAAGAGGTAAACTTATAATTGTATGTATAACTGTTATAAAGGAGAGTGGAAGGTCCTTCCTTCCTTCCTTCCTTCCTTCTCCCCCTCCCTCCGTCCTCCTCCTCCTTTCTTCCTTCCTTTGTTCTCCCCCTTCTCTCTCTCTCTCTCTCTCCCTCCCTCCTTCCCTCCCTCCCTCCCTCCTCCCTCCCTGTTTCTCTCCCCTCCTTCCCTCCCTTCCATGTGCATTGTGCAGGAATGTGTGCAGGAACACACTTTCATAGGTGACCTCTTACCTTTTTCATCACCATCTCTTTCTCAACGCTAAGACGTTAATACGATTATCCTGTTTCAGAAAGCAAATATTTTGGGTGACCCTTTTTCATCAACATCTCTTTCTCAAAGCCAGGGTGTTAATAATGATTATCCTGTTCTTATAATATGCACGTATTCTGGGTGATTACATGGTTGGATGATTGGTTCAGTGAAGTATTTCAAAATGGACCAGATACAATCTCTTCAGTGCTTCTCCTAGAAAGCTCTGCGTACATGTCCTTGGCTGGGTGATTGGTGGTAGCCACAAACAACATACTGTTTTATTTCTTCTTCCAGTTCATTTAACCCAGACGATCCCAGAAGTGACATTCATTCTTTTGGATTTCTGGGGAGTTTCGGCATACAGTGCAAGAACTCCTTCCTTTAATTCCCTTTAATTGATGAATTAGGATCTGTCTCACAACAGCAATAGCAACTTAGACTTATATACTGCTTTACAGTGCTTTACAGCCCTCTCTAAGCAGTTTACAGAGTCAGACTATTGCCCCCAACAATCTGGGCCCTCATTTTATTGACCTCAGAAGGATGGAAGGCTGAGTCAACCTTGAGCCGCTCAGCATCGAACTCCTGGAGTTAGCAGTGAGTTAGCCCTGTAGTACTGCATTCTAACCACTGCACCACCACAACCTACATTTTGTTGAATATAGATCAGGGGTAGTCAACCTTTTTATACCTACCGCCCACTTTTGTATCTCTGTTAGTAGTAAAATTTTCTAACCGCCCACCAGTTTGGGGGGGAGATGCGCGAGCTATTCTGGGACGAGGCTCTTTTGTTTGCGGTAGCACTATAGTGCAATTTAGTTTCACTTACATAATGTGAAGTAAACCTATGCGCGATACAAATAGTATATTTTCAGAAATTTAAATTGTCACGGGGAATTTTATGAAAACCTAATGAAAATGTTTTTAAAAAATGCTATGAACGTTTTTTAAAAAATCAATTAAATTAATTGAATTGAATTAATTGAATTAATTAAATTAAAAAAAGGAAAGTGCTTCAGTATCGGACAAAACCCTTACCGCCCACCATGAAAGCTGGAACACCCACTAGTGGGCGGTAAGGACCAGGTTGACTACCACTGATATAGATTATAAAAATAGGTTTATTTTTGTTGTTATTCAGTTGCAAAGTCATGTCTCATTCTTTGTGACCATAGCACACCATGCCCCAGCTGTCTTCCACTGTCTCCTGTAGTTTGCTCAAATTCATGTTCATTGCATCAATGATACTATCTCATCCTTTCTTGTCTTCTTTTCCTTTTGCCTTCAGTCTTTTCTCAATATCAGGGTCTTTTCCAATGAGTCCTCATTAGGTGGCCAAAGTATTTGAGCTTTAGCTTCAATATTTGTTATTCCGAAGAACAGTCAGGGTTGATTTCCTTTAGGATTGACTGATTTGACCTCCTTGCAGTCCAAAAGGCTCTCAAGAGACTTCTTCTCCTGAACCAGAATTCAAAAGCACAGCTTTATTTAATACATATTAATTCATATCTGTCTGATTTTAGTAAAAGTTCAAGCTCACATTGAGGGATCTCTGTTTTAAATTCTCTTACTGGTCTCCACAAACGTATTCCCATTGTATCTCTCTATTATTTCATGACACCTTGGAATCGCATTGTGACTTTTGGCACGGAAGAATTCAATTAGGACTGAATACTAATTTGATTCATTTAAAGTTTGATATTCTATTTAATCTGCTAGTGTAGAGAGTGCGCATTTGAGCAGGTATTCTATGCAAACATACACCAGTTGTTCATGCTTCTTACACTTGAGCCAAACTTTATAAAACATGTAGACCAAGATGGAATTCACCTTTTTAAAAAATAACTTCATTAATGATTATATGCACAAAGAAAGTCAATACAAGCTATAAACAATACAAATAAACAAAAAATAAATAAAAATGAAAAAAGTGTGTGAAAAAGGAAAAAAAAGGAAAAAGAGAAAGAAGAAAAAGACTTATAAATTCCCCCTTCAGCTTTGCAGGTAAAAACAGTTTTAAAAGCTTATTGCTATCTCTAAATAAAACGTAATTTCTCTTCTCAATAGCTCATCTCTTAGGTAAGGGAAACAAAATTAAATGCTATATCAATTAATCTTTATCAGCAAAAGTTCAATAAGGGCAAGCAAATATAACTATTTTGCTTCTTTTAATCTTGGTCAAACAAGACAACCTTATAAATCGTCTCTGATTTTTAAAATATATTCTTTGACCTTTTCGTAAAAGGTCTCATCGGTAGTTTGTTGCTTAATCTGTGTTTCCAAGCGAAAAACCTTCAGAATTTTAACAGATTGCTCCTGTATACGTAACTCACACTTATCCTTCCATTTATCACTTTAAAAAAAGTTCTTCCAAATTTAAGCAGAGCTCTTCCATATATCCAGAAAAAAAATCCAAGTCAATTTTCTGATTTAATATCTGTCCATCTCCTGTAGGAAATACATCATCCATCAAATCCATTTAAGTCCCTTTCAAATAAGTTTCATAAACATCCATTGCAGTTTCTTCTTGTTTTACAACTTCATAAGTAGTAATTTTGTCAATTTTATGAAGCATCTGATTCATTCTGCCCAAAAGCTTAGCTGACAGGTATTCAAAAGTTTTGTAAGGATTTTTACTCCGTTCTGTTTATTTTCTGCTGTCGTGTGCAGCCTTCAATGTCTCCTTATCATAAACAATCAGCAAAACAGCAAAAACAATCTCCATTTTCTCATGAGGAAATATCTTCTAAATAATTCAAAGCCGTGGTGGTGCAGTGGTTAGAATGCAGTACTGCAGGCTAACTCACTGCTCACTCCAGGAGTTCAATTCTGAGCGGCTCAAAGTTGATTCAGCCTTCCATCCTTCCAAGATAGGTAAAATATGGACCCAGATTGTTGGGGGCAATATGCTGACTCTGTAAACCACTTAGAGAGGGCTGTAAAGCATTATGAAGCAGTATATAAGTCTAAGTGCTAGTATTATTGCTATAACTCCAAACCCCTCTTCCCCCTTAATCTGTTATTAACTTTCCAAAATCCACACACTGTGCCCTTTTGCTGCATAGTACAAAAATAGCATATGTTTTTGGACCCGTCAAAATCAAATTTACGTCATAATGTTTTAAGAAGAGGGAAACTTACCTGATGAATGCAGTAGATCCTTGCCTCTGCAATATGCGAGAGAGAGAGAGAGAGAGAGAAAACAAACCAAAAAAGTGATTAAGATATAAGGCTTGGTCTAGTCTAGTGTACTGTCCGTAAAGACTGCTGTGCAAATCAGAGCTTGATATAACTCCTAACTCAGTCACTCCACTCAATCTGACACTGTTTACTCAATGAGGAGCAGCTGTTCAGAGTCATGTGTATGATCTCAATGATTTCTCCTTTGTTCCGAGAGTATCCTGACTTGGATCCAGCATCCAGAGGCAATTCTGCTTGCAAAGCTGTCTTGCTAGCTAACAAATGCCAACAAGATGTCTTCTCTATGTGGTGCATACAGGAAGTGTCTGACCTATCTGAGTTGGAATCCATCACGGATTCTTGAAGATATTTTTTGTGCTTTCCTATTCCCTTTAAATATCTGGGCCCAATAGAGCAGGGGTGAAATGTAAAATTTGTTATTACCGGTGGTTTGGGGTGGGTGGGTAATGTGACTGGGTGGGCGTGGCCAACTTTTTTTTTACTTTTAAAAGTATTTTTTTCTACAACCTCTTTGGCCGAAGAGGTTGTAAAAAAAATGCTTTTAAAAGCCTGTGATGATCAGGCAACTCAGCTGGGATCGCCAGAGGGAAAAAAGCTTTTAAAGGGTTCTGACAATCCCAGTTGAGTTTCCTGATCGCCAGAACCTTTTAAAAGCATTTTTTCTATAACCTCTTAGGCCGAAGAGCTTGTAGAAAACATGCTTTTAAAGGGTTCTGACAATCCCAGCTGAGTTGCCTGATTGCCAGAACCTTTTAAAAGCATTTTTTTACAACCTCTTCTGGCGATCAGGCAACTCAGCTGGGATTGCCAGAGGAGTCTGAAGAAAAAAATGCTTTTAAAAGTAAAACAAAAAACAAAAAACAAAAAACCCTCTGATGAGCGCGCGGATCAGCTGGGGCGGGGGGGGGAAAGGGATTTTTGCTACCAGTTCTCCAAACCACCCGCCGCCATCGCTACCGGATCGGACAATCCGGTCCAAACCGGGAGCATTTCACCCCTGCAATAGAGTTACTATTATATCACCAGAGGTGGTATTCAGACGTTTTGGGCCGTTTCAGGTGAACCAGTAGTGGAAATTTTGAGCAGTTCGGTGTACCGACAAATACTACCTCTGGCACCAGCCACCTCTGGCTGGCCCCGCCCTCCCAACCCTGCCGTTCCCTGTCCTATATTTTCTTGTTTTTTAGTTCAGTTGATTCGCATGACAGAGCGGATTGCCACACCTCAAACAACACCTCAGCTCACCAGCGCTGACACCGAAGGTGGTCTTTGAGTGCTATGTACATGAGCAAAGTGCGCACAAAACATGTTCCCATAGAACTGGTAGGAAAAGATCCGCTCTGCCGTGCAAATCAGCTGAGGTAAAAAACCTGTATATTACCTTGCAACATTTAGAATCCATCGATAGAAACATCACGTTAAGAAATATGCGCCCCTTGTAGGTAAGATATTTGGCAACGACAGATCAAAACAGTTAAGTCTTATTATTAACTGTATTAATTGAAAAAAATTGGACTTTACACTGGACTGAGCTCACTGTTAATTTATTTACTATTTGTTCCATTATTGTCCCTCAATGATTCATGCAAGTATTTTGTCAGTTGGTATTTTTAGGAGAGTTCTTTTCGAAAGCCGTTTTCTTTCCGGACAGAATAAGCTTTATTTAGCACTTCCGCAACCAAAACATGCTTTTAAAGTAACAAGCAACTGAACATGCAGAAAAACATAAGCAGCTTGAGGCATAAGAGGAGCCATTGATCTCAGCACTCAATTCATGCGCTTACGGGTGGATGTGCTCCTGCTACGGCTTAGCAAAATCTTGTAAACAGCTGAACAAATGAGAAAACCACTGTCTTACATGACCCTGAAAGGTTTCACTTAGATAAACTATTTCCTCTAATTCCTAAACTGCTCCCTGCACTTCAGGTAAAACAATTAAGAAGAAAAAGGTTAACTTATAGGGTCTTTTTATCCGTCACTATGCCAGTGTTTCTCAATGTTAGCAACTTGAAGATGTGTGGACTTCAATTCTGGGAACTGAAGTCCATACATCTACAGTACTGGCCAAAATTTTGGAAACCTTTTGGGAAAAGTGTATTTTTGAGGTTTGATGGCTAATAACACCACTTTTTTTGGGGGGGGAGTTTCAAGATAATCCTATTTCACTGCTGGAATGGCCTGGGAATAGCGCAGACCTTAACCCAGTTGAAAATCTATGGAGCCAACTAAAGAAATTTGTTAGTCAGAAGCGACCCAGCAATAAAACCTGATTAATAGAAGCAATCCTTCAATCTTGGTTTCACATGATAACAGCTGCAGAACTAAAAGACTTGGTTCACTCCATGGGAAGATGTTGTAAGGCCGTAATTCATACTAAAGGTTACCCAATGAAGTATTAACTGACATGGTGATAATTATTGTATATCTCATTTTTTCTATGGTGATAATTTTTGTACATCTCGTTTTTTCTACGTGTTTCCCTTTTCTTCTTTATACTGTAACTGCTATTCTAACAGCAAATCCTTCATAAAAGTTATTGCATTACATTCTTGATTAAATTATTTTTCCATTGATATATAATTTTATGGTACTACTCCCCCCCTTAAAAAAGTGGTGTTATTAGCTAGTTTTAGAAAATACATTTTCCCCAAAGGTTTCCACAATTTTGGCCACTACTGTACAAGTAGTTATGGTTGAAAAATACTGTTTTATGTCGTAACCTATTTATGAAAACCTGCAGTTTTTAAGAAGTTATTGGACAATCATTTGTCTGAAATGATATAGAGTTTCCTGAGCAGTGGGACAGCTGGTTTCCTGAACATGATGTTTCCTAAACAGGGAGTTGGACTAGAATAGAATAGAATAGAATTCTTTATTGGCCAAGTGTGATTGGACACACAAGGAATTTGTCTTTGGTGGATACGCTCTCGGTGTACATAAAAGAAGACCTCCAAGGTGCCTTCCAATGCTGTTATTGCAGATTGGTTCACCTAGGACCATGGTCTTGTGAAAAACTCTGACCCATCATTTGACTGTTGGTTGCCCAGTCAAATACCTGCCAGCAAAACCAATGTAGAGCACTATGAACAGAAATAGAAACAGTTCCAGTAGGATAAATTCAGGTTGATCCTTATCCCTTTATTTTTATTTTGAAGTACAGAAACCTCTAAGAAGCAACTGCACTCTCTAGGCCCCACATATATTTATGGCCTAAGTTACAACTTGTTTTTTATTTTTTTATTTTATTTTATTTTATTTTATTTTATTTTATTTTATTTTATCCTTTCCTTTCCTTTCCTTTCCTTTCCTTTCCTTCCTTCTTTTCTTTTCTTTTCTTTTAATAATAATAATAATAATAATAATAATAATAATAATAATAATAATAATAATAATAATAATAATAATAATATTTTAATTTGTATACCGCCCTTCTCCCAAAGGACTCAGGGTGGTTCACAGCCACAATAAAATACAGAAAACAACACATACAATGATAAAAACAACCATTAAAAAACTTATTCAATTGGCCTCATTTAAAATATAACATCAACCCTGTAAAATTTATAAAATTTAAAACCCATAAAATCATTAAAAATTTTAAAAATTCAAGGCAAAATTTATCCTTTCCTTTCCTTTCCTTTCATTTCCTTTCAGCAAATGAACCAGCAAACATGTGGAAAACTCTTAAAAATATCACCGGCTATGGCAAACCTCCTTCCCAGGCTAAAGGTAATCAACAACTGGCAGATGACCTGAATGAGTTTTACTGCAGGTTTGAAAGGAAACTACAGCCACCTATCTCCACAACCCCCATCTCAGACACACCAACAACAGCCAAGCCTCCTACAACTGACCCCATTTCATTGGGTTCACAACCCCTAGTGATCACAGAAAAGGAAGTGCAGGACCTATTCACAGACAAAAGCCAGGAAAAGCTCCAGGCCCAGACAAGATAACTCCTTCTTGCTTAAAAGTCTGTGCTGACCAATTGGCCCCCATCTTCACCCATATTTTCAATAAATCACTAGAGATGTGCTATGTTCCTTCTTGCTTCAAACGCTCTACCATCATCCCAGTGCCGAAGAAGCCCACCATCAAGGAATGAATGACTACAGACCAGTTGCTCTAACATCTGTAGTCATGAAAACCTTTGAAAGGCTAGTGCTTTCCTACCTGAAAACCATCACGAATCCGCTCTTAGACCCCTTGCAATTTGCATACCGAGCAAATAGATCAACAGATGATGCTGTTAATATGGCTCTGCACTACATCCTACAACATCTTGAGTCTCCAAAGACCTATGCAAGGGTCCTTTTTGTAGATTTTAGTTCAGCATTCAATACCATCATTCCAGACATTCTTCTAACTAAGCTAAACCAGCTACAGGTACCGGAACAGACTTGTAAGTGGATCACAAGCTTCCTAACAAACAGGAAGCAGCAGGTGAAGCTAAGCAAGATCACATCAAATACCTGTACAATTAGCACAGGGGCCCCCCAAGGTGTGTGCTCTCCCCACTTCTCTTCTCTCTGTATACCAATGACTGCATCTCCAATGATCCATTTGTTAAGCTACTGAAGTTCGCAGATGACACAACAGTGATTGGTCTCATTCGAGACAATGACGAATCCGCATATAGACGAGAGGTCGAACGACTAGCCTTGTGGTGCAACCAAAACAATCTGGAACTGAACACACACAAAACCGTAGAAATGGTGGTAGACTTTAGGAGAAACCCTTCCATACTTCCACCTCTCACAATACTTGACAACACAGTATCAACAGTAGAAACCTTCAAATTTCTGGGTTCTATCATATCGCAAGATCTCAAATGGACAGCTAACATCAAAACATCATTAAAAAGGACAACAAAGAATGTTCTTTCTGCGCCAACTCAGTAAGCTCAAACTGCCCAAGGAGCTGCTGATCCAATTCTACAGAGGAATTATTGAGTCTGTCATTTGCACCTCTATAACTGTTTGGTTCGGTTCTGCAACCCAACAAGAAAAACACAGACTTCAGAGGATAATTAGAAAAAATAATGGCTACCAACCTGCCTTCCATTGAGGACCTGTATACTGCACGAATCAAGAAGAGGGCCGTGAAAATATTTGCAGATCACTCGCATCCTGGACATAAACTGTTTCAACTCCTACCCTCAAAACGACGCTATAGAGCACTGCACACCAGAACAACTAGACACAAGAACAGTTTTTTCCCGAAGGCCATCACTCTGCTATACAAATAATTCCCTCAACACTGTCAGACTATTTACTGAATCTGCACTACTATTAATCGTTTCATAGTTCCCATCACCAATCTCTTTCCACTTATGACTGTATGACTATAACTTGTTGCTGGCAATCCTTATGATTTATATTGATATATTGATCATCAATTGTGTTGTAAATGTTGTACCTTGATGAACGTATCTTTTCTTTTATGTACACTGAGAGCATATGCACCAAGACAAATTCCTTGTGTGTCCAATCACACTTGGCCAATAAAATTCTATTCTATTCTATTCTATTCTATTCTATTCTATTCTATTCTATTCTATTCTATTCTATTCTATTCTATTCTATTCTATTCCTTTCCTTTCCTTTCCTTTCCTTTCCTTTCTTTTTCTTTTATGGTTTAGTAGTTGATGCTTTCTGAGGTGTTTTCATACTGCAGTCTTCAGCTGCTTGTCTCCTGTGCATAAAACACTGAAAATTAACACCTCTTTCTGGATTTCAGCCTCTTTCTTTGGTTTGACCATGGTGATGGTTTGATGTTCTTCTCAGACCAAGTTCACCATGGTTTCTGATAGGTGGATTTATTTCTTTATTTTAATTCCACCTTGATCATTTTATAAATAATTTAAGGTGATGAAAATACTGAATATTCCTCTGACTTCCAATTTTCCCCACAACAAAAATCCTATGAAGTGGTTGAATTGAGAGGGAGAGACTGGTGCAAGGCAACGCAACTGGATTTCATGACTAAGGCAGGACTAGAATTCACAGTCTCCTCATTTCTAGTCTGTTGTCTTAACCAGTAGATCAAACTGGTTCTCTGTCTCTCAGAATTCCCTGCTTTTTACCATTCCTGAATTGCTTGGGTTTCCCCCCCTAACTTTCATTTAAAAACCCCCACAATAAATGCACCACTTTATCATTTTTCTTCTTACTTGGGCTAGAAGAGGAAAGTGGCAGAATTCTGATCGATATTGATTAAAAAAAGGAATTGAAGACAGTTCCATCCTCACGTTGCTCCATCAATGCCTTGGCGAACAACAATAACACTTGCAGTTTTTCATTACTTCACTGCTGAACTTGTTAAAAATATGGCTGAATGCCTATTTAAGGTCTAGATTTTCATGTAGAAGGCTGCATATTTTTTTTCTTCAAACGATTCTCTAATTTATATTTAACAATGGCATTACGTCCTCCTGTGGTTTATCTCTCTTCCATTGGGTCTTTTCTGTCTGCTTTTTGACAATGCCTCCTCTTGGGCAAAGATATAATAACTGTAATGCTAGGAGTAGCAATCTAAAAGTACAAAAATGATTTGTGAATGGGCATGTCAGACCTGCTCAGACTTGGTCCTTTAGGCAACAAAGACCATTTGTAGTGCAAGATATACTTTTACTAAAACCCAAATGGATTATAATATAGCAAAGCCAGAACTGAAGTTCACACACCAGAATTTCCCGGTTAACTTTCCCCTTCCACTTCCTCTCTTCCCTGGTCACTTATTGTCCAATTATATTTGAATAAATTGTTTTGAGAACAGTCTCTTCAATGGCGGGCTGGTTGGTGAGCTGTTGCATTCCGTTCTCTGGTTTTGAACTCTAGATGGTGTCTCTACAAGGTCCGATGAGTTGGTAGCCTTCCGCCCTCCTATCTAGCTCCCTCTCCTCATAATTCATGGCAGACTGACAGCTAGCAAATATGAAGCTCAAGTGTATGATGGAAGTTCTGACAGGGAATTACCTGATGACGTACACTTGTATCTTTAATTGGCAAAAGTGAACAGCAATAACCTGGTATGTTTATTAATGAGACTTGGACAAAAGAAGGGGCTATTTGGAAACATTTAAAAATTGTTTTACATTTTTTGAAGAAAAGCAGCAAAATAAGACCTCTTCCTTAACACATAGGTGCAATTTTACTGAGCATCTATTAAGCATGCTTCCCTTATAGCAGTGTTGGTGAATCTTTTTGGCATCAGGTACCAAAACGGGAGCGCATGCACAGGGGAGCACCAGAAACGGGAGCACATGCACAGGGGAGTGCCAGAAACAGGAGCGCACGCAGAGGGGAGCGCCAGAAATGGAAGTGCACGCACAGGGGAATGCCAGAAACAGGAGCGCACGCACAGGGGAGCGCCAGAAACGGGAGCGCACACACAGGGGAGCACCAGAAACGGGAGCGCATGCACAGGGGAGCGCCAGAAACGGGAGTGCATGCACAGGTGAGCACCAGAAATGGAAGCGCATGCACAGGGGAGCACCAGAAAGGGGAGTGCACGCACAGGTGAGTGCCAGAAATGGGAGCGCATGCATAGGGGAGACCAGAAACTAGAAGAGCAGCTACCTGGTCTTCCGGTTTCTGGCACACGTGTGTGCAAAGACCAGCTGGCCAGTGTGCATGTGTATGCTGGAAACCAGAAGCTCAGATTCCCAGTGTGCGCATGTACGCCAGGGAGCTGCTCTTCCAGTTTCCGGCATTCCCGCGCACATGAAGTCCAGCTGGTTGGCGTGCATGTTCACACCAGAACCTAGACGAGCAATGAGTGACAGCTGGCGTGGCCGGAGAGATGGCTCTGAGTTCCACTTCGGCAAATGTGCCATAGGTTCGCCATCATGGCCTTATAGCAGTGATGAAATCCAAATTTTTTTGCTACCAGTTTTGTTGGTGTGGCTTGGTGGGCATAGCAGGGGAAGGATACTGCAAAATCCCCATTCCCTCCCAATTCCTGGGGGAAGAATATTGCAAAATCTCCATTCTCACCCCAGTCTGGGGCCAGCCAGAGGTGGTATTTGTTGGTTGTCTGAACTGCTCAAAATTTCCACTACCGGTTCTCCAGAACCTGTCAGAACCTTCTGGATTTCACCTCTGTCTTATAGGCTTCTTTTCACCATGAGAACTTCTAAGCATGTAGGTGAGCAGAAACAGATGTGTTTTCCTTGTTCTTATTTTTTGGCAACTTTTAAAAGCAATAATAACATTTATATGAAGTACAGATGGATTCAGTTAATAAAAGGATCTTTTTTTAAAGGGCAAAGATACAGGAATTATGATTCAGCCCAGAAAAATAACAATGCCATTACGTGGTTTAATGTTTGATATTCAGACCAGGATTGGTAATAAAGCTCACTCGTTATGGGTGGAGCAGAAGAGAAAGAGGGTGTTATTACCATTATTAGACAAAAAGAAGACCTTTGCCACTTTGCTGAAAGCCTGTTAAAAGGAAATAAACATATAAAAAGGGATCAGAGAACTGTTAGCTGTTGGAGATAATAAATATAATATGAAAGCATTAGAGTAAAAATCCCTACAGTAGCAATTTGTGTGCATTAGCTCCACAATGCTGGTTGGGCTTCCATTATGGATCACAAGAACTATTATTTCATAGGAAAAATGCAAGATATTGGACCATTCTTATTCTACAAAATCCTGACAGAGCTTTTAGTTAAAACACAGAAAGGAGTATCTGTTATGAGGCCTAGGGGGTAGCATTAAAATAACTTCAAAATATTTATATTTCATAGTGGGCTTTTTTTAGTGGGCTTTTTTTTTTTTACAACCAGGGAAAGATTCTTCCATCTTTGATGTAATTCAAGAAAATGTAGAAGGAAAGAGGATGTTTCAAGGGAAAGGATACCATAAAGAACTGAGGGGATACATAAGCATTTTACATCAAATTGGGAGTCGTACACACAAATATGTTAATTCCACTAACTAATTCTACATAGAAATGGCTATAGATGGAATCCCTAAAGCTCAAACTTATATAACAGATGAACCATTCTGTTCTCTCTCTTTTCATTTCAGTCTTGACTGTATTATAAATGCTATGATTCCTGCTCAGATTATTTTGTGCATCTGTGTGTCAGGGGTGGAATTCACTTCCCCTTCCCTACTGGTTCACAAATGTACTGTTGTCCCTGCATGGGCAAAGCATACACAGAGGCTGAAAATCATTGCAAAAAAGGGACGTCATGATGTCCGCGTGGGTGGGTGTGGCTTTGTGCAGTTGGCCCTACCGTATCGCGCAATCCGGATAGAACCGGCTGAATTTCACCCCTGCCATGTGTGCATGTGTGTGCATGGGGTGGTGGTGGCATTTGGACTTTACTGAGAAAATCAGTAATAAATACTTGGGAATTTTGTAGCCAATGAATACACTTCAGCTAAAGGGTACATCAAAATCTCACAATCTAATTTAATGGAGTTCGGTGAATGTTTTAATGTGGATACAATATAATTTTGAGACCAGGAATGCAGGGTGTTTAATACATGAAGAAATAAATTTGATCTGGAAAATCAAGTTGAATTTAATTGATTTGGTACCAAATATGAAAAAAAAAATGCTACATTTTTAATGATATTATAGTTCAAACATTGTTTAGAGAACCAACTATCCATTTTAGCAACCAATACTAAAAATAATATTTTCTAAAACACATTTTATCAGTTTTCTATAATATAGAATATATAAAATTATTTCACATATAATCTCTAAAATACAATATGTTCTTTCATTGAAATTCCCATCATTCTATATCATATACTTGTTTGCCTTCTTTGTCATATTTCACCAGCAATGTAAAAATATGCCCAGTGGTGGGATTCAACCAAATCAGCCCAAACCGGTTGTTAAATTGCTGGCTGGCCATGCCTCTTCCCTCCTCGCTCCTCCCAGGAGTCCCCATGCACCCCATTTTGGCTCCCAGGTAAGTACAGGGAGGCCTACTAGGCCCAAAACAGGGCGTGGGAGGGTGTGGCACCCTCATAGCCTGTTTTTGCTCCCAGGAGGCTGCAGGGAGGTCTACTAGGCCCAAAATGGGGTATGAGGGATGTGGTGTGGCTCGCCCAGCCTGTTTTTGCTCCCGGGAGGCTGCAGGGAGGCCTACTAGGCCCAAAACGGGGTGGTGCCCACCCATGGTCCATTTTTGCTCCCAGTGGGGTGCAGGAGGCCGAGTGCTGCCTGTCAGTCCCCCCTGGCCACGCCCTCCCAGCCAGTCATTAGGGCAGAGAACCAGTTGTTAAATTATTTGAATCCCACCACTGAATATGCCCCAGCCAATAAGCTAAACAGGGTGTATTATCCTTTTCAAATTCAGTCAAGTCTCTAAATGCTTCCTTTGTTTATTGCAGTTTTTTAAGACAATACTATTTATTTGAAAATATAAAGAAAACTATTTGAATGATTCCGCCTGTTGAGTCCTCGGAGATACGACGCCGGCTCCAGCCTTGCCAACAGCAGGTTGCTGCTGATTGGCTACGATGCGAGCCGAATAGAAAGTGGGAAACCCGAGGCGCTACCATTGGAGCAGCCATCTGACAGCCGGGTATATAAGAGCTGTCAGATGGCTTGCTCGTTGTTGTTGCCTACATTGTTGTAGTTCTCTGTTTTAGTGCCTGTTGCGCTGTTGAATAAAGCCTGTTTATTGTAGCCTGCCTGGCCTCAGTTAATTCCCACCAGCCTCACTTCAGAACACCGCCCATTCTGGGGAAAAAAAGTCTAATTTTTTTCCAACTGTGCCTTACTAAAAATCCCACCTTGCAGTCTATACAATTGGCTGTCTCTCTGCTGAGTGAATTTCTTTGTGCTTTTCTGTTCATGACAATAAAACTCAATATTAAGGTGAGAGGGTGATAAATCTAGACTGATTCTTCCCTGTGTCATCCCAAACTTTTGATATGTTTCTTATTATTATATAATCACTTATGAGCTGTTATTTCTCTTCGTGTCAGTCCAAAGATATTTGTGTAGGTCCCCTGGGAAACCAGTTTTCTGACATAAGGGTGAAAATCAGCTATTTTGCTAATTTAGTTTCAAGTTTAGATTCTCTCTTTTTTAAAAAACCTGTAGTATTTTAAATGTACTCCTCAGTCTTTTATTAGGCCATATAAAATGTGTTACAGTGCTTTTTGGTACTCAATTGTTTTAAAACTCATCGAATTTAGTACTTAATGCATTTTGACATGAAAATGTTGTCCTGGTACTCATTGTTTGTTTGGTACTCAACGCACAACCTAGAACTTGTCAGTGTCGGCTACCTTGTGACTAACTATATTATTCCTTATGGGAAACATTTGTTTGGTACTCATTAGTTTTGGTACTCATCACATCTCCAGGAACCAATTAGTACCAAGGTACAACTGTACTTGTCTCTACTACTTATTTAATACTTTCCATATAACCTTTCGGCAGTGGTGGGATTCAAATAATTTAACAACCGGTTCTCTGCCCTAATGACTGGCTGCATGGGTGTGGCCATGTTGGGCGTGGCCAGGGGTGTGTGACAGGCAGCACTTGGTCTCCTGCACCCCCCAGGAGAAAAAACGGGCCGTGGGGCGTGTGTGCACCCCCATACCCCATTTTGGGCCTAATAGGCCTCTCTGCAGCCCCCGGGAGCAAAAATGGGTCATGGGGCCACGCCATATCCGCACCCCATTTTGGGCTTAGTAGGCCTCCCTGCACTTACCTGGGAGCCAAAACGGGGTGCATGGGGACTTCTGGGAGGGGTGGGGTGGGGAGGGATGGGGCCAGCCAGTAATTTAACAACCGGTTCTCTGCCCTAATGACTGGCTGCATGGGTGTGGCCATGTTGGGCGTGGCCAGGGGTGTGTGACAGGCAGCACTTGGTCTCCTGCACCCCCCAGGAGAAAAAACGGGCCGTGGGGCGTGTGTGCACCCCCATACCCCATTTTGGGCCTAATCTGCAGCCCCCGGGAGCAAAAATGGGTCATGGGGCCACGCCATACCCGCACCCCATTTTGGGCTTAGTAGGCCTCCCTGCACTTACCTGGGAGCCAAAACGGGGTGCATGGGGACTTCTGGGAGGGGTGGGGTGGGGAGGGATGGGGCCAGCCAGTAATTTAACAACCGGTTCGGCTGAAGTGGTATGAACTGGTTGAATCCCACCACCGTCTTTAAATGATATTTTTTGACACCAATCCACATACACAAGATGAAATTATATCTCCTACGCTGATATCTCTGATTCTACAGAGGAAAAAAATGAATATCAAAATAGGGAACCTAAAACCTTATTCATTCATTCTTAAATGACTTCTCATGGAGGGGGAAAATGTCCTTTTCCTAGAACATTGACATATAAGCAAGGGAGGAAGGATTATTCCCCCCCCCTTCTTGTCCCTACTATGTCTCCTGCGGTAATGAAGTGTATGGAGGACTTTGGGGAAAGAAGGGAAGAGATGCTGCCTAGGAAACAGACAGAAGAGGAAGGAGCACTCAGCTGGTTAACAGAAATTTAGGAAGGACCAGCCCTAATGGATCAATGATGGGGGGAAATCAGTACTTTCAAATTGCAAGATTCTGTTAATGTAGCCTTCCAATGCAATTTATTTATTTAGCATATGGCATACAATATCAGGGAAATCTACAAATGCTGGACACAGTGCAGTCCTGATAGCCTACATTGCTAGTTCATTCTGTTTGGCTCTTGCGTATCTATTCTTGGTGCAGCCCAGGGGACTGAAGTAGCTTTACACCAGCTAATTAGTGGTGTTCAGATTGCCAGTTCTTCTGGACTCCTCAGCTGGTCTCGCCTTGTCTCATGTCATGATGCCTCACGTCCAGCCAGGTCCAGCACTGATTTCTGCTCCCTGCAAACATGCACACAGCTAGGTTTTTCCAACCCAAGTGATACCTATTTATCTACTCACAATATTGCATGCTTTTGAACTGCTGGGTGGGAAGGAATTAGAGAGTGAGTGATGGGAGCTCACTCCATCTCACAGAGCTGGGCTCGAACCTCCAGAATGCAGACCATTTCTTGCTGGCAATTCCAGCATCATTAAGCCACTACATCATCATGCCCCTTATAATACAAAAAAAGTCATTCATCCAGTGCTGTTTCCTGTCTGGTTTATCTGAGAGGGCTGATACCTATACTGTATATATCTGACATACTAGTTTGAAATGATTCAGTTCAGAATCTCATTCTATGGAATAGGCAAAGTTGCCAATATAAAAGAAAAATATCCTTGCAAGTTTCTTGCTTAAAACCAGTCTTTTAAAGACTGGGTTACTAGCGTAACTCAAAGTAATGCCTTAAATGTCAAGAGCTTCTTTTTAAGGGAAGCTCACCATCTTTCTCAAAACATGAGACAAAACAGGTCCAATCAATACTCAACAATGTCAAAAACAATCTAATTTTTAATGAGTAAGTTTTCAGGCTCTCAGAATTCTTAATCAGCCACATTGATTGTGGAAATGTGCTATTAAAAACCAATTATTTAGGGGATTGAAGATCAACTATTACTTGTGATGTAGACTGTGCATGGATGATTACAATGAAATATGCCTGGTCTTTATTGAAAATGTGTAATCTATCTATCTATCCTCACATTTATGAAAATCCAGTACTGATGATGCTGATGACATAGATACTTTGTTTTCCTTCTTTCTTGCTTGCCTGTCTCATTTATTTTTCCTTTGTTTTGTTTAATTAAAGAAATAAAAGCAAATAATAATAATCCAATATTGTTAACCAAAAAACATTACAGCTTCTGCTTGTGCACAACTGAAATTAAGTTGAAGTAGCATTTTAGGATTTCCATAGAACTAACTGGCTGGCTTTGAAATGTGCAAATTATTTTTGTATGTAGGTAAGAAAGCACTAGACATGATCTTATCAATGAAACCTTGTACTTGAAAAAATACTTTATAGTCACAGTTGTTTTGGTCACCCTAAAGTTCTATTTTTTGTTAATGGAATGCTTTTAAAACAGGTGAATTGAGGCGTTATGAGGATAGGTATCAAACACAATGATTTAGGACCATGAGTAGCAACAGCAATAGACTTATATACTGCTCCATAGCGCTTTGCAGCAGTCTCTGAATGATTTACAAATGCCAGTGCATTGTTTCCAGTATTATGAGTCCTCATTTTACTGACCTTGGAAGGATGGAAGGCTGAGTCAATTTGAGCCCATCAGGATCAAACTCTAGGCTGTGGGCAGAGTTAGCTCATACTACTGTATTCTAACCACTGTGCCACCACGATTCCTGAATAATTAGAAGTATCCACAAGATGGTTGCAAAGAGTTTACAGTAAGATGGCAGACATACACAAGGCTCAGAATTTTGGTCAGGTCACTATGCTGTCCATTTTGCAGATTTGACACTCTTCAGAAGCCCAAGTGCCTAAAATTTTCTTTTTTGTGTAATGAAAATGGAGCAGGTATGGGGTATGGGTAAGAGGTGGGTTCTACTTACCTTTACTACCGGTTCGCAACAGGACCGCGTGCATGCTGAGCATCTACGAAAATGCAGATCGCCTATGATGACATCCATCAGTGGGCGGAGCCTCTCACCAGTTTTACTGCCGGTTCTATAGAACCAGTCCAAACCGGGGCCAACCCACCACTGGTATGGATAAACACAAAGCTGTGCTTCCATAACCCCAACGATTAACAAAAATATGCCATGACATCAGAGGTGGGTTTCAGCAGGTTCTGACCAGTTCTGGAGAACTGGTAGTGGAATTTTTGAGTAGTTTGGAAAACCGGTAGTAAAAATTCTGACTGGCCCCACCCCCATCTATTCTCTGCCTTCCAAGTCCCAGCTAATTGGGAGGGAATGGAGATTTTGCAATATCCTTCCCCTGCCCATGCCCACCAAGCCATGCCCACCAAGCCACACCCACAGAACTGGTAGTAAAAATTTTTGAAACCCACCACTACATGACATGTGCTTATTGTTGTCTAATCAGGAGCAATGTTGTGTTTTTTTTTTTGAGACAGAAAAATGGAACTTGTAGCCTACCAGATGTTGCTGAATAAAAACTCCCAGCATTCCTTACATCATAGCTGAGAACTGTAGGTGAGTCACAGATCCTCTCTTCTCTGCTGTAGATGTCCTACAATCAGTGGTGGGATTCAGTTGGTTTGCACCGATTTGGGCAAACCGGTTGTTAAATTCCCCTCGCTATCAAAGTGGATTCTGGGCACTGCGCTGCAATGGAGAAACGGGCAATGGAGCGCCCAGCGCAAAGGAAGGAGAAGATTGCTTTCCCTCTTTCTTCTCCCTGCTCCTCCTCCTTTCCTCATGCCAGCCGTTCCGCTGCCCATTTCTCCATTGCAGCGCAGCGCCCAGGATCCACTTCGATAACGGGGGCGTGGTGTAATTTAACAACTCAGGGAAATGCAACACTTCTCAATAAATAAAGCTTTCTTGCACCCGCCTTTTTTATGCAACAAATACTTGCTGTGAAGAGAAGGGTTTCTTTTAAATAGTTTCCCCCTGTGGATTTATATCCAGCTCTTCTAATGCAATGCATTATTCAGCTGGTTTGCAACAATTAATATATCACAATTATTTATACAAAGCAAGGCATACATGATAAGGCAATATAAAATTAGAGACAGCTTCAGCAGATAAAAACTAGATTCATCACTTCAAATGTCATTTGCCTCCTATGGCAAAAGCTTGCCATAATAATGATATTTTCTCCAATCAGTGGAAGACTATTTTTAGGGGGTGATGGTGAAAGCCGAATTCACAGTTTAGATTAAGTCACCGCCCCCACAACACATAATTCTATTATTGATTTGATAGAGATGAGACTCTTTCTGCTACAATTTGTGAAATATATATGCTTAATGATAAGCCCTTAGAAACATTAAATGTAACTAGCAAAACTTTGAATCACTGCAGAAAGGAAATTGGTAGCAACTCCAATTTGGTAGCAGGATGGGCATCATAGCAATAGCACTTAGACTTATATACCACTTTACAGTGCTTTACAGCCATCTCTAAGCAGTTTACAGAGTCAGCCTATTGCCTGCAACAATCTGGGTCCTCATTTTACCCACCTCAGAAGGATGGAAGGCTGAGTCAACCTTGAGTCAGTGAGACTCGAACTGCCAAATTGCAGGCAGCTAGCAGTCTGCAGAAGTAGCCTGCAGTACGGCACTCTAGCCACTGTGCCACCTTGGCTCTGGTATATAGCAATAGCACTTAGACTTATATACCACTTCACAGTGCTTTACAGCCCTCTCTAAGTGGTTTACAGAGTCAGCCTATTGCCCCCAATAATCTGGATCCTCATTTTACCAACCTCAGAAGGATGGAAGGATGAGTCAACCCTGAGCCTAGTGAGATTCGATCTGCCAAACTGCAGGTAGCCGGTGATTAGCAAAAGTAGCCTGCAGTACTGCACCATTGCACCACTGCGGCTCATTATAATATAATTCCAATATAATGTAACAGTTGTTGGAAGTCAGCAGTCAGTAGAATTAGCCTGCAATACTGCATCCTAACCACTGCACCACCACGGCTCTTAACCTAAGAAATCTCTTATTGAAGGTGAACATTGGACATGCAAAAGATGTCACAAAGCTCAATATTTAAAAAAAATAATAATCCCCAAAGTGATATCAGCTCGTCCAGTGCAAATCGGTGAAGGCAAAGGTAAAAGCAGATTTAATTTCTTTCTGTCCAATGTTCCAGTTTTACAGGAGACATATGGAAGCTTTTCCTACAGATACCTAATAACAGTGTGGAGCACTAATGATCTGGTTTAAAAAAGAGGGAGGCCACACACTGCTGAAAGTGACAAAACTTTTCACCTGCTTAGTGATTGTAATTAGTATGTGGAGACAGGACAATGACAGAAAGTGACAAGCGACTAGTGCCACCAGCTACGTTAATCAACCCTCTTCAAAATATCACCAGCAGAGACAGTTGTGCTAGTTAATATTTATTATATGGGACTGCATGTCAGTGTACTTTCAAATGTAGTGCCAAACTCAGTAGTTTTAAAAAATAGTAAACAGTGAATCAAATGTGTGAATCAACAATTTGGGATTAACATTGCCTTGGTCCACTGCAATAAGTCAATGTCTAAAGCATGTAATTACTCTGGATTGTAAGAAAAGAGAATGTACAGAAAGAGGGAGATTCATTTAAAAAAACTGGTGCTGTTCTTTTCTCCTTTGAAAGAGTGTTATTGCGCTGTTTTTTTGTCATTATAAGTGAAAGCTCCTTGCAGTTATGTCAGAGTTTGTTACAGCACACACAAGCGGCAACACAGCAGGATTCAAAATGTCTTTATATACATAACAACACATAAGGCATACAATACCCTTGTAGGTTTTTCCACATTGTAGAGAAGAGAAATAGCAAATATAAACACAGCACAAAATGGAAGCACAAAATGGAAAAGGCAAAATGGAAGAGGGAGAAGCTAGTGCCCTCAAGCTTATATACAGAACAGTTAAGCCACACCCAGGCTCCAAACTGCCTCTTATGGTTCCATACAACAAATACTATGTTTCAGTTACCAAACAGCCCTCATTGGCTGACCTGTTGCTATGCCCTATTCCAGTTCATGAATATACTCTGACAAGTTATATAGAATCGCTACATCCAATGGTCCCAGAAATAACTGTCTTTTCAAACCTGTATACAAGTAATCCTCACTGTATGACCACAATTGAGCCCAAAATTTATGCTGCTAAGTGAGTAATTTGTTAAGTGAGTTCTGCCCCATTTTGCAACGTTTCTTGTCACATTTGTTAAGTGAATAATTGCAGTTGTCAAATTAGCAACACGGTTGTTAAGTGCTTTCCCCATTGACTTTGCTTATTAAAAGGTCGCAAAAGGCGATCATATGACTTGGGACACTGCCAGCATCATTAAATATGAGTCAGTTGTCAAGCATCTGAATTTTGATCACATGATCCCGGGAATGCTGCAACGGTTGTAAAGGTAAAAAATGGTCATAAATTACATTTTTCAGTGCTGTTGTAACTTTGAACAGTCACTAAGTGAACTGTTGTAAGTTGAGGACTACTTGTACTAAGTATATATTTTGTGATCAGTCACTGGAATTTTTGTTTTAGACTTCCTTCTGTAGAGATACAGATTAGATTACATTTTAAAGTTCAGTCTAGAAAAGATAAAAGAAACTACCTCTTCTAAAACCAGCAAGCATTGTTGCCCCATTCTTGGCTTCATCATTCAGTCTTACTGGATTAAGTGAAACCCTACTTCCAAGTAAGCAGTATGCCCAGTGGTGGGATTCAGCCAGTTCGCAGCACTTCGGGAGAACCGGTTGTTTACTTTCTGAGCAGTTTGGCAAACTGGTTGTTGGAAGAAATCATTAGGGCAGAGAACCAGTTGTTAAATTACTTGAATCCCACCACTGAGTATGCCTGTAAATAAAGAGCTAAAAGCACTTGTTTTGTTGAGTACATAATTAACAACTCATAAATCATAATACAGCTATGACTGTGTGTCAAAGCAATGGATAAAAAAAAATCTAATGGTACAACATTAGGCAGTTTTCCACTACTCAACACATCACACTCAGCATCAGTACTTACGGCACTTTGAATCTATTTTTCTGATTCCCTAGGGGAATGCTGCTGGTATAGATCTCTCTGGAAATGTGTCTTCTTGAATAATATGTTTCTGGAGTTTCAATGCAATTCCCCGAACTTCATTTTTTCCAAAACATTAGACTATCATTTGTAGCATTTTGAAGCTGGATAGGCACAAGGAAGTCACTACACTGGAGCATTATATTGAATTTAGATTCTAGCTTAACTACAGCTTAAGTCTTATAGCTGTGTCAATAAGCGGTGACTTATAGTAACAGTAACAGAGTTGGAAAGGACCTTGGATGTCATCTAGTCCAACCCCCTGCTTATGCAGGAAACCTGTACTAGTCATTTGAAGTGCCGAAGTGCCGACCTTTCTGATCGACAAGCTCAGTGTGACTACAACTTCTGTTCTTAACTGAGACGTTTGTTTAGTGGGTTTTGACCCATTTTACGGCCTTTTTTGCCACAGTTGTTAAATGAATCACTGCAGTTGATAAGTGAGTAACATGGTTGTTAAATGAATCTGGCTTCCTCATTGACTTTGCTTGTCAGAAAGAGATCCCTGCAACCATCGTAAGTATGAACCAGTTGCCAAGCATCTGAAGTTTGATCACGTGATCATGGGCATTGCTGCAAAGGTCATAACTGTGAAAAACGGCCATAAGGTACTTTTTCCAATGCTGTTGTAACTTTGAACGGTCACTAAATGAACTGTTGTAAATCGAGGATTGCCTGTGCACACAGATAGAGAATGGAGATGGAGAAAAGAAGGGTGAAGATGGGATTAAGAAGGAAAGGTGGGAGTCAGTGGTGGGTTTCAAATTTTTTTACTACCGGTTCTGTGGGCATAGCTTGGTGGGCGTGGAAGGGGAAGGTTACTGCAAAATCCCCATTTCCTCCCGATCAGCTGGGACTTGGGAGGCAGAGAATAGATGAGGGCGGGGCCAGTCAGCATTTTTACTATCGGTTCTCTGAACTACTCAAAATTTCTGCTACCGGTTCTCCAGAACTGGTCAGAACCTGCTGAAACCCACCTCTGGTGGGAGTTTGGAAAAGAAAATTAAAGCAATATTGTAAAATTCATGGGAATGTATTGTGTCCCAAAGAAAGATTATATCTAATATTGGTTGTCTTTTCAGTGCAATGCAAGGACTGTTTCATTTATCCAACTTTTATCTTTGAATTTAATACTAATTTTTGATATTAAGATGCAACCTGGTCTGAAAACTGCTTTTATTTTTGTAATTTAACAACTATGTTAAACAACTATGAATAGCAATTTAACAACTATGTAACAACTATGAATAGAATGCTTTAATTTTTTACATTCTTATGGAGAGAGAGAGAGAGAGAGAGATTTCCTTTGTTATGTCATCCCGAGACTTGTTAAAAAAGGGGGACTAATATATTTTAGCTTGAAAGAATAGAATAGCACTGCATCCACACTGCTTAGGAGAATTCCATAAAAATACTTTCCAAAAGAATATATTTATATGTAATTTTATCAGCTTTAAGAGTGGTGTATCAATGGGATTTAATGCAGGTTAATTTTGCTTGGCATCGACCAATTTAGCAGAAAATATTGAATAGAAAATGCAGTATTATATATATTCTATATTCATTTTTGCTCTTACTACCAGTCGGGTGCCACCCACTCTGAACATTTCTTCTTTATCCCATATGCCCAAATTCAAAATGTTCCTTTTGTGATGAAAACCTATAATCTCTAAATACAGGGATTCAACTATCTCACATTGTAAGTCTAACTCCCCTCTTTAAAATAGAATAATTATTTTAACAATTCTACATAATTAATCAAATAATACAATTAAGCTAAAAATGTCTTCCCTTTCAGCTGTCTTAATTTCCATTCCTCAATGGTTCAACTGCTTACAAATTCCAACCATTTTAGAAAAATATCAGTGAAAATAAGTTCTTGCCATAAAGCAGTACATTGTCCATCTACAGTACATATGTGTGTGTATCAGAGGTGGTATTTAGCAGGTTCTGAACAGTTCTGGAGAACCGGTAGCGGAAATTTTGAGTAGTTCAGAGAACTGGTAAATACCAATTCTGACTGGCCCTACCCCCATCTATTCTCTGCCTCTGGAGTCCCACCTGATCAGGAGGGAATGGAGATTTTACAGTATCTTTCCCCTGCCATGCCCACCAAGCCACACCCACCAAGCCATGTCACGCCCACCAAACCACGCCCACAGAACCGGTAGGTAAAAAGTTTGAATCCTACCACTGGTGTGTGTGTGCGCGTGTGTGTGTGCATTTGTGTGTATACATATAGATTCAATACAGAAATTGAATGGTACAGAATCCAGCAATTTTATTTTACTTTGCTAGGAAGCCATATTCACCACTTACTAGCTTTGAAGCAATAACGACTCTTGTTAGCAGCTTTGTTACTTTATTTGCACAATAGGTACAAGTGCTCACAATTTTTATGGAAACCGTAACAGAGTCACACAGAGAGAAAGCCAGCCTTTCTTTGCCACCAGCCTTACTCCTGCCAAAACAGTATGACACCTTTTTCCATTTCTTGAGATAAAAGCTCCCGTTTGCGACCAGACAAGGTTTCCCCCCTACCATTTTGTTAAGGGTAATTACTGTACTGCATGGATAACTGTATACTTTTTCTAAAGATTCTGTTGATGGAAATAAAGATTAAATCTTCTCTTGGGTAAGATCCGTAAGTTAAGATCAGGGGTGAAATGCTACCGGTTTCGACCGGTTCGTGCGAACTGGTAGTAAAAAAGGCTACCGGTTTGGGCAAACCATATTTCCGATGAAACGATGATTTGTGTAAATGTTTGTTTTTAATCACCAGAAAGGAGGCAGTGACTGAAGAAAAAAAAGGGGGTATCAGGATGGGCTAAAGTAATGAGAGTCTTCCCAACCATCCATGGTATTCCAGTATGCACCTTGGAATATAAATTCTGTGCAGACAAATGGCCAGACTGATGGAAAACAAATCAGGACTCTTGACCCTCTGTCCTTAGCTACATATGATCAATATGCCATTAAAAACAAATCACAAACTTAGCTTTTCCATTCCCTGCAAAGCTGAAGTCATGTGTTAAAATATAGGACGTATTAACCCTCTTCTCCCAAAAAATCATCTGGGTCTACAAACCTTAAGACTTCAAGAAGTCTTCCCTTTTGAATGTTGCTGCTTAAAAGTCACTGCTGCTACCACTTATTTTCCTGGGGACTCATTTTACCTTGCATCTCCTCCACCACCAACTCCAGTATATGAGAAAGGCACAACCATCCATGTTTTTCCCAAAAAGATGGTAAACATGAGGTAAATTCTAAAGCCACCACCTTCTTAGACTTGACGTTGAAGGCATTAAAAGTAGACCAATTTCACAAGAGTTAAATGCAATGATACGTTTTATTAATAAGAGGAAAAAAGAGACTATAAAAATTCTTTTGTTGAAGTAGTCCCTTATAAACCAATTAGCACTGGAGGAATTAAAAGCACAGAGAGTGTTTCAAAGGAATCTCCCCTATAAAACTACCTGGGAGGATATTAAGCTTGTGACACATCAGTAGATGGAAAAGGTCTGTTTCCTGTCTCAGAGGAACCTCTGTGAGCAGAAGAAGGTCACCAAAGGAAGGCCCTGTTTGAGAAGTTTGTGTGTTGTGAGTCTGCAGTCTACAACTTGATGTTTGGCTTGAGAGACTGGCTTACAGGTTGCTGAAAGGGTGTTGATAGTGTAGAAAGTTAGCACCCACTCTTCTCTAGAAGAATGAAATATTCTAGGAAATATTCAAAAGGCAGAATATTATATATAATTATATTATATTCTTGGTGTTGTGTCTGCGCCCCCCGAGCCGGGCCCCCTGCCAGAAAGTGACTTGGAAAGTGAGGGGGAAGGGCCATCAGGACTTACCTCGGGAGCACTGGCTTCCCTGGCTCAGCTCCAGGAGCCAGAGGCAGGCCAGGTGGAGGAGATAATGAGGCCTCCGTCCCCTGACTCTTTCCCCCCCCAGGCCACACCTCCAGACCCAGCTGATGGCAATCAGGCCTGGCTGAATTCTAGGTTTCATAGGCAGGAGAGGCAGGAACAACAGAAGCAGGGGTGGGGCAGGCCTAGGATTTGCTGAGTCATGGAGCCACACCCTACAGGATATAAAACCAGGGAGGGCTGCTATGCCTCTTCGTAGAAGGCAAATCAACTGCTTAACTAGAACTGAAGTACTGTTTGTTCCTGGGTGACTCATCGACATCAAGGGAGATAACAGAGTCACTTGGTAGAAGCTCGCTAGTTTGCTGCCAGAGCTGATAGTGCCGGCTAATTATGCCATCGCTCGGGCGGAGGCGAGGGGGGACAGAACAATGGGAAAAGGAGATACATGCTCTTGGAAAGCCACCACCACCTTTGTTAATAACCCCAGAAAGACTAGGCCATCTTATCTACAAGACAAAAGGCTGGCCCAGCTTATCTACAACACAAAAGACCTTCACCCTCAGGACATAATAGGATCAGCCCTCTACCCATCTCACCACATGGCACTTAGAAAGATTACATCACCCAGAAAGATTCAACTAAGCCTCGGACTCAAGACAACCTACAAAGTTATCCCTGCATGGCCCCATGGGAATCTGACAACTGATCAGAATACATTTCTTTCACAGGAACAGAAAGCAAGTTCAAAGCCCAAGAGAGGGTATAAATATATCTCACTCTCCACTCCATGTGGTCAGCTACCCAGGACTTCAAACCGGGTGGTCCTGTCCACCATTAAACCATCTTACCAATCAGCCTCCATGTTTCCAGTGTTTTTCTTCCTGCTTGGAACTGAACCCAGGTGGACATTTCATCCAACAGTAGTGACGTATGCCCATTCTCTTCATGATTTTTACTTGAACTCCTTGACAGGGTTTGGGACCTATGAGACTGCTATTTCCATTCCTTCAAATTTCAAAGGCAGCTTGTGATCACAAAAAAGTTGTTTGTTCCGCTTGTGATCACAAAAAGGCTGTTTGTTCCAGTAAGGCTTTCCCAATATTAGCCAGAGTTTTTATTTCTAAAACCAGCTCATAGTTTCAACTCTTTTGACACAGAACAGAGTTTCTATTTTTAAAAACACTGTCTATCTATTGGTCCTGTTTGGTTTTCCCCCTTGAAACAGAATAGAGATTTATTTTAAAGATTTTATGCTGCACAATATCTAAACAGAAATCCTAGCAAAACCATGATGAGATTACATTCACATATGTAATTCTGCAGGGGACAGGGGACTTATAAAGCCACCTGGAAAATAAAACTTCTATATTTAGAGCTGATTCAGTGTAACATCCATGTCTGTACGTAGACATTTATTACTTAATTCTGGAAACCAGCAGATGCTACTGGCAGAATCAACTAAATAAGAGAAGACTCTTGTTGGAAGAATGAAGTATCAACTGATATGGGGAAAAAAATGCAGTTGTCATAAAAAGACTGAACCAGTTTAACAAGATTTAATTTGCTTTATTCAAACGGCTTCAATCTAGCCCCTACTTTAAGTACTGTTACGTCCTAATTGCAGAATTGTTTCCTTTAAATTTCAGAATGAAATCTCAGTACAGATGACAGAACTTGGAAATGCAGGAAAACAAGATGAAACATGGACTTCGGGCCAGTTTTTCCTCTCTCTTCCTCGCCCAGCTCCAGTTTGGTACAGGTTTGTTTTTTTGTTTTGGTGTCATGATGTGGCCCATCAGTTGACCTAATAAATGGTTGGACAAGCAGAAAGGGGGTTCCAAAGTATCCGACTCTTTTGTGCTCCCTAAGGATCAAAAGGTCTGACTGTCTTTAGATCCAAAGAGTGTGAAGTCCTGAAAGTGATTAAACCCATCTTTTGTTTATGTAACTGTAAAGGTATTTCAAAGAAATCAGATTTTATACTTTTGTAGCCCGTGTGGTAGGGATGTCTACGGAGATTCTCCATCATCTAAGGGCATGGTTGTCCCAAAGGTGCTTTTCAAAAGGCAACTGGATTTTTTTGAAAAGGACTCCCAGAAAGTCCAGCTGCCTTTTGAAAAGCATCTTTGGGACATGTGGTAGGGAATTTCCTTTCTAGTAGCTTCTTCTTTTTGCCTTTTGGTACTATCCATGGGGTTTTCACGGCAAAGATATTGGAGTGGGTTGCCAATTCCTTCTCCAGTAGTGACAGATTTTATTTTCCTGGGGTCCAAGATCACCACAGATGGGGACTGCAGGCAAGAAATTAAAAGACGCTTGCTCCTGGGGAGAGAAAGCTATGGCAAATATAGACAGCATACTAAAAAGCAGAGACATCACCCTGCCAACAAAAGTGCATATAGTCAAGGCTATGCAATGTATGGCTATGAAAGTTGGACCATAAGGAAGGCTGAGCGCCAAAGAATTGAGGCCTTTGAACTATGGTGCTGGAGAAGACTCATACAAGTCCCTTGGACTGCAAGGCGATCAGACCAATCAGTCTTAGAGGAGATCAACCCTGACTGTCTTTAGAAGGTCAGATCCTGAAGATGAAACTTAAATACTTTGGCTACATAATGAGAAGGAAGGACTCACTGGAGAAGAGCCTAATGCTGGGAAGGACTGAGGGTAAAAGAAGAAGGGGATGACAGAGAACGAGATGGCAGAATGGAATCACTGAAGCAGTTGGCGTGAGCTTAAATGGACTCCAGAGGATGGTAGAGGACAGGAAGGCCTGGAGGAATGTTGTCCATGGGGTCATGATGGGTCAGACATGACTTCGCAACTAACAACAACAAGCTTCCTCTTCTTCTTCTTACTTCCTCTCCTCAGGTTATCTTCTCAGAGTAACTCAGCTATTCTCACATCAAAAATCCTTTTATCAAACACCAGATGTTCAACAGTTCTCCAATCTTGACTGCCCACATCAGGCTGACCACTAGATAGGAGACAAGATGTACTAGAGAAACTTTCATGAAAAATAGCCTGCATCCTGCAAGCTTAACATTCTCCTTCTGAAGTACTTTATAAAATAACCTCACACTAATCCACTTACCTCATTATGTCTGTGGAGAGCACCAGAACAGAGCTGAACTCACTACGAGAATCAAACCCAGCAAGGTGACGGCGAATGCAGCGATGACCGCTACACGCCACCCACTCCGCTTGACCCTGCCCAGGAGACATGGGGAATATATATGACCCGTTTGAAAGTTTCCTGGAGGCAAACGAGCTACAGGAGTCTCCGACAACCGTAAACGGGCTTACTTCATAAGCCACTGTGGGTCCGCAGTCATCGCCGTCGCAGAAGCCCTAGCGGAGCCAACACCGCTACACTCCGTCGTGGCAGACCCTTCAGACCCTCCTGAAGAATCACTACGCACCAGCCCCGCCCAAATACGCTCGACGGCACGAGTTTGGGGAGCGAGGCAACAAGAAGGCGAGTCTATCAGCGACTACATGGCAGCCCTGAGACAAGCCTCCAAGCATTGCAGTACCGCGATCTGGACGAAGAGCTGCTGGAACAACTTATACGGGGGTCAGAGACATCCGTTTGAGGAGACGGTTGCTAGCCAAGAGCAACCTGACATTGGCAAACGCCTGGACGAAGCCAGAGCCCATGAGATGTCCAACCATGCAGCAGACACCTTACAAAGCGACTCACGCCGATGGCGGGCGCAAAGCCGAGCACAGTCCACCACGAAGAAACCTATCGTGAGTCAACCAGCGAAGAGGAGGAAGAAGTCCACTACACCGGAAAATCGACAAGGAAGACCCGGAGGAATGCGGAAGTTGCGGGGCGACATCAGCGCCAAAGATGTAAGTTCAGGGACGCCATTTGCCGGCGGTGTGAAAGGAAGGGGCACCTGGCTCAAGTCTGCCGAGCACCCCAACCTTCCCGCCGAAAATTCAAATCGGCCAATCAGAGCGGCTCTGAGTCAGAGACGCAAACCCCACATTCCCGCCGAAATTTCAAACCAGCCAAGCAGAGCGAGATCGGCGAGGCGACCCGCGATTGGCCAGGAAAGAAAGAGCGAAGTCAAACCGAATGACTGTTACCATAGACCACGCAGCTACCCGCATCGAAGAAAAGATCTTCACAAACCCGACAATTGAAGGCGTACCGTGCCGACTGGAAGTAGACACAGGATCAGCAATCACAATCATGTCCTGGGACACTTTTGTGAAAGCCTTGCCGACATCGCAAAGCGCAAGCTACAGAAACAACGGCCCGGGTGCAGGATTACCAGGGCAACCGCATCCCTGTTCGAGGGACAACGACCGAGGTCCGGCACGGGACATACGAAAGACCCTGCCCATCACGTTAGTCGAGGAACCTTGCCAAGCTTGCTGGGGCTAGACTGGTTCCGGGCGTTGGGAATGGGGTGACTGGCGCCCACCGAGCGGATGCAACCTGCAAACGCCCTAATGGAGGAATTGCAGACGATTCGAGGACCGTTTAGGCAAGTACAAGGGACCCCTATCTCCTTCAATTTAGACCCCAAATAGCTCCCATTAGGTTAAAGGCAAGGAGGGTTCCTTTGCACTCAAACCTAAAATCGACAAAGAGTTAGATAAATTAGTCAGCCAGGGGATACTAGTGCCAGTTGACCATGCCAAATGGGAGACGCCAATCGTCACCCCTATAAAACCAGACGGGTCCATAAGGATTTGCGCTGATTACAAGGCTACTTTGAACAAAGCATTGCAAAAGAGCGCCTACCCAGTTCCAGTAGTGCAACACTTATTGCACTCACTAGGGCAGTGACAAGTTTTCGCCAAATTAGACTTGGCACAAGCGTACCAACAGCTACCCGTAGATGCTAGCACAGCTGAAGCCCAGACCATTGTAACGCACTGGGTGCCTTTAAGTGCACCCGTTACAGTTCGGGTGAGTGTGGCCCCGGGCTATTCCAAAATTTGATGGAGCGGCTCCTACAAGGGTTACCGGAGTCGTACCTATTTCGATGATGTGTTGGTATCAGGGAAGATTTAAGAGAACTGGGAAGCGATTAAGGAAAGTTTTGGCCATTTTAGGTCGGCAGGATTAAAAGTCAAAGCAAGCAAGTGTCAGATAGGGTCGAATCTGTTGAATTTTGGGCTATAGAATAGACAAAAAAGGGATTCACCCCACTGAGAGCAAAGTCAAGGCGATAAAGAGAGCCCCAGCACCCAAAAACAAGACAGAACTCCAGGCTTTCCTGGGTCTGGTAAACTTTTACGCCGTGTTTTTAAAAGACAAGGCAACCGTTGCTGAACCGCTGCATAAATTGCTTGGAAAAAACACTGCTTGGTCGTGGGGGAAGTCAGAGAATAGGGCATTTGAGGCAGTAAAAAGTTTGCTATCAAGCGATAGCCTGTTAATACAATACAACAACAGACTGCCGTTAGTATTGGTTTGTGATGCGTCCCCCTATGGAGTAGGAGCGGTACTTAGCCACAGACTCCCAAACGGCACTGAAGCCCCTATAGCGTTCTATTCACGAACAATGTCCCCGGCTGAGAGGAATTACAGCCAGCTAGATAGGGAGGCTCTCGCAATAGTGTCAGGGGTGAAAAAATTTCACGAATACGTTTTTGGGAGAGACTTTGAAATTATCACTGACCACAGACCGCTATTGGGATTACTGGCTGGCGACCGCCCAACGCCAGTGGCACTATCGCCCCGGCTGACCAGATGGACTATTTTTCTGGCCGCCTACTCTACAAACTGCAGCATCGACCTGGAAAGAGCTGGGGCATGCGGACGCATTGAGCGGATGCCCATTGCCCGGGGAAACCGAGGACCCTACTCCGGGCGCCCCCGTTCTACTAATTGACTCTTGGGACTCTGGCCCAGTCACATCGCAGGAAGTGGCTCGGGCCTCCTACCGGGACGTTGTTTTAAGAACTGTAATCGGTTGGGTTCAGCAGGGCTGCTGGAAGAGCCTTAAACGAGCCCGTTCTCAGCCGCCTCCCTTCCCTTCCTTCGAGCCTCCAGCTCCAGCAGCAGTCTATTCCGAAGTAAGAATCCGGCCCGTCTACCTTCCCGGAGACTGGCCGACCCGATCTCCCTCCCTTCTCTAGCGGGGCAGGTGTCTAGGGCTAAAGAACCTTGAGCTCCACCGCCCCCCTCTCCCTTCCCCTTCCTTCGAGCCTCCAGCTCCAGCAGCAGTCTATCCCGGTGGGCGAACGCCTCCCGTTTTGCCTTCCCGGAGCCTAGCCGGCCCCGCTCTCCCTCCCCTCCGTAGCGGTTCAGCAGGGCTGCTTTGGAAGAGCCTTAAACGAGCCCGTTCTCAGCCGCCCCTCCCCTTCCCCTTCCTTCGAGCCTCCAGCTCCAGCAGCAGTCTATCCCGAAGTAAGAATCCGGCCCGTCTACCTTCCCGGAGACTGGCCGGCCCGATCTCCCTCCCTTCTCTAGCGGGGCAGGTGTCTAGGGCTAAAGAACCTTGAGCTCCACCACCCCCTCTCCCTTCCCTTCCTTGAGCCTCCAGCTCCAGCAGCAGTCTATCCCGTGGATCCCAGCAGTCTATCCCGGTGGGCGGCGCCTCCCGTTTTGCCTTCCCGGAGCCTAGCCGGCCCGCTCTCCCTCCCTCCGTGGCGGCTCAGCTGGGCTGCGAGCCCGTCCTCGGTCGCCTTCGCCCGGCCCTTTTGCTGGCCTCGCCTGGGCAGGGCTGGGCAGAGCAGTGACATCACCTCCACCGCCCACCCGTTGCCGTCCGCCGCCGCCGCCGCCGCCGCCGCCGCTGCTGCCTCCGTCCTCCTCCGCCTCCTCCAGCAGCCAGCAGCGTGGCGGGCGCTCGGCGCAGGGCCGGGCTGGCGGCAGCCTCTCCTGGCGGCAGCAACGGCGGCGGCAGCAGCATCAACAGCACCAGCAGCACCAGCGGCTCCGCAGCAGCCCCGCAGCCGCCTCCTTCCCCGGGCGCCACCTGCATGAGCCACCGCAAAGGCGACAAGCCGCCCATCAGCATCCAGGAGCACATGGCCATCGACGCCTGCCCAGGTCCCATCCGCCCCATCAAGCAGATCTCCGACTACTTCGCGTTTCCCCAGCGGCCTCCCGCCGCCGCTTTGCTCAGCCGAGCCTCCTCTCTCTCTCTCTCTCTCTCTCACACACACACACACACAGAGAGACTTCTAAAGTGGGTTTAATGATATTAGAGACCCTTATTGCCCTGCCAAAAAAAAAAAAAAAGAGCCACCCCAACGTCTATGAAAATTAACCTTCTCTTCCAAGAGACACTGTGCAGGGTATTTTCACTGTTGGTGTGCATACAGGCTTAGATTTGTGCTGGGTTCTTAGTACTTAGAGCACTGACCTTCAGAGGCACCCTGGTCCCTTGGAAGCTAAAGGAGGACTCATTTTCATGCTTGCAGTGTTCAATTTGGGAAGGGCATCCAAAGAAGTGGTAGATCCTTGTGTGTCCAATCACACTTGGCCAATAAAAATTCTATTCTATTCTATTCTATTCTATTCTATTCTATTCTATTCTATTCTATTCTATTCTATTCTATTCACTCATTCATTCATTCATTCCTTGTGTGTCCAATCACACTTGGCCAATAAAAATTCTATTCTATTCTATTCTATTCTATTCTATTCTATTCTATTCTATTCTATTCTATTCTATTCACTCATTCATTCATTCATTCATTCCTTGTGTGTCCAATCACACTTGGCCAATAAAAATTCTATTCTATTCTATTCTATTCTATTCTATTCTATTCTATTCTATTCTATTCTATTCTATTCTATTCACTCATTCATTCATTCATTCATTCCTTGTGTGTCCAATCACACTTGGCCAATAAAAATTCTATTCTATTCTATTCTATTCTATTCTATTCTATTCTATTCTATTCTATTCTATTCACTCATTCATTCATTCATTCATTCCTTGTGTGTCCAATCACACTTGGCCAATAAAAATTCTATTCTATTCTATTCTATTCTATTCTATTCTATTCTATTCTATTCTATTCTATTCTATTCTATTCATTTTATTTTGTCAAATACATATTAAATAATTATATAAATATAAGCATGAATTGAATACATAAAAGGAATACAACTAAAGGGAACATTAGGACAGGGACGGTAGGCACGCTGGTGCTCTTATGCACGCCCCTTACAGACCTCTTAGGAATGGGGTGAGGTCAATACTAGATAGTCTTTGGTTAAGGCTTTGGGGATTTTGGGAAGAGACCACAGAGTCAGGTAGCACATTCCAGGCATTAACAACTCTGTTACTGAAGTCACATTTTCTGCAATCTAGATTGGAGAGGTTCACTTTTAAGTTTGAATCTATTGTGTTCTCGTGTATTGTTGTGGTTGAAGCTGAAGTAGTCATTGATAGGAAGTACATTGTAGCAGATAATTTTATGAGCTATGCTCAGGTCATACCAAAGGCGGCGTAGTTCTAAATTTTCTAAAGCTGGGAATCCTCCTTCCCCCTTTTGCACTTTTATTGTTTTTCGTTCAAATAAATATTCATGTTATTTTACTTGGCTCTATCTTTATTTTTTACATTGACCAGTAGCTGCCTCATTTCCCACCCTCGGCTTATACTCGAGTCAATAGTTTTTCCCAGTTTTTGTCGTAAAATTAGGTACCGGTTTTCAGCTTATCTATCACTGAAAGTTAAATAACTGGCAGCAAGTAATAGGATACACTTTTGTTTATTCATTCTTAAATTAGAGGAACCATTTTTTGTTTATTTGTTCAAAGTTACCTGGCTGGAAATACTTAAGGTCCATTTAAAAACATTGAAAGTGGAATTTTAAATATGGTTACAAAGAGGAGAAAGATGCAATCTTATAACAAAGTAATTAGAAATAAAATTCCTATTGAATTTAATAGTACCATTATGAGTAGGCATGCATATAGATACATATTATTATTCTAGAAAAATGAACTGTGAGATGCAGTTCCTGTTAAAATTAAAATGGTGATAAGAATGATGATGGCAATGGCAATGGTTAAAATAATGCACTTCTAGGTTCATATCAATACAAAGAAACCCAGTTAAAAAGGTACAGGTAATGTATTGTACCAATATCATTCACATACAGCCTCAGCTGTAAATGTATTAATAGTTTCTTTAGTTTTTCAGAAGAATATTTTGTGTCAGATGTTGCTTTGTACAGCTACAGCAGAGCTACTATGATACAAGTCAACTTGTGACATTCTGCTGATAAAATAGACGTTTAGAGAGCAAAAGGCATTATGTTATCAAGATGTGTACAACTGGTTCAACAAATCATTTTTGTGTTCTAAAACCTAAAAAGCTCCCCAGAAGGAAGAGTGGATCAAAATAAAAGAATGGATCCATGAACAATGCAACATCGGCCTTAAATAACACAACACATAAAATAAATATCAAGTAGCCTTATTTTTATTTACTTAGTGCTAGGAACTCTACAAATTTTTCCATTATTAATTTTGAGGACAGTTGTCAATGAGTGGGGGAACTGAGGTGGAATTTTACCAATAAAATCTTTTTTTTTTTTTTTTGGCAATGTGGGCTTACAATAGAATAAAGACAGAAATATAACAACATTAAAATTAACAAGAATGAAAAACTAGGAACATGAGCTGCATGGAGGTGGGATCTTTTGTCTTACCCCACAAGCCACTTCCATGTACATATATATTAAGACGTTTAAACAAGAAGATAAAAACTAATACAAATTAATATAAAGTAAGGAAGAAAAAAGAAAAAGAAAGAGATCAAAGAAAAAAGTGCAAAGAAAAAAACACAGGTGAAGAAAAGTAGAAAGAGGAAGGATACAAAGAAATGGCTCCTGATAATCTTCACAGTAGTTTTAAGCAGTGGTGGGATTCAGCCAGTTCGCACCACTTCGGGAGAACCAGTTGTTAACTTTCTGAGCAGTTTGGCAAACTGGTTGTTGGAAGAAATTATTAGGGCAGAGAACCGGTTGTTAAATTACTTGAATCCCACCACTGGTTTTAAGTACAAATATATGTTAATTCCTCTCTCTGAAGTCGCATCATATTACTCTTCTTTCTATAATCTGTCCTATTTAATCATCAAAACCATAAACCACAAGTTTCACAAACCAGTATTTGCAATTCCTGCGTCGCATGAGGAGAGCACCTTTCTCCTTCTGTCCTGGCCACTTTTTACAGAGGCACGACTGGGAGCGTTTTAACAAACTACATTAGTGTTTGGTAAGGATACAAGCAATAAAGTTACAGTCATAAGTGGAAGGAGATGGGTGATGGGAATGATGAGAAGATTAATAGTAATGTAGATTTTGTAAATAGTTTGACAGTGTTGAGGGAATTATTTGTTTAGCAGAGTGATGGCGTTCAGGAAAAACTGTTCTTGTGTCTAGTTGTTCTGATGTGCAGTGCTCTATAGCGTCATTTTGAGGGTAGGAGTTGAAACAGTTTATGTCCAGGATGTGAGGGATCTGTAAATATTTTCGTAGCCCTCTTTTTGATTCGTGCAGTATACAGTTCCTCAATGGAAGGCAGGTTGGTGGAAATATGGAAGGGTTTCTCCTAAAGTCTACCAGCATTTCTACGGTTTTGAGTGTGTTCAGTTCCAGATTGTTCTGGTCGCACCACTAGGCTAGTCGTTCAACCTCCCGTCTGTATTCATCAGTGAATACAGATGATCAGTGAATGTATCAGTAAATACAGATTCGCTGTGAATACAGATTCACGGATTCATCAGTGTCTCGAATGAGACCGATCACTGTTTTGTCATCTGCAAACTTCAGTAGTTTAACAGATGGATCGTTAGAGATGCAGTCATTGGTATACAGAGAGAAGAGAAGTGGGGAGAGGACACAGCCTTGGGGGCCCCCTGTGCTGATTGTATAGGTATCTGATGTGATTCTGCTTAGCTTCACCTGCTGCTTCCTGTTTGTTAGGAATGTATGTATACATTCGAAGTAGACTGTGCTGTTTCTCTGTGTCGCATCTGCGTGTATATGTAGGTATATGCATAGTGGTTATCATCTGAGAGCCGAATGCAACAAAATCTCATTTTAATGTATGCTGATTAGTGTACATTTAAAATGACAATAAAGTTTTATTCTATTCTTCTATGCTATTCACTGATTTCCCCCCATTTTTATTTTAAAGTGTGATTTCCCATTCAGAGATCAGTTATGTTTTTGCTACACCAACATAAATTTACGGACAATGAATATATTTTGGACGGGCACATCAAATCTCTAGAAAAGAATTCTCTTGTCCATGCTTATGCAAACATATAAACCCATGTGCCACTATAGTTTTAGAAAAGCCTTGTTCATAAATAATGTCTCTATCTGAAACCTTGTGTTGTATGAAGAAGAAAAGGATTGTGTGAACTGATCGAAGTTATATTGTGTTATAGTCTAAACATGATTTGGCCCCAACTAAAAAGCTTGATGAGCAATGATGGTAAGAAACTTGAGATATACTATATCTAACCATTTTGCTTTAGGATTAACTATGATTAAGAAAGGGCGATTGGTCTAGGGAGTTATTGAAGCTTATTAAAATGTCACGGCTATGGGAAAGAAATATGAGTAGATTCCTGAATTCCTCAGAATCTTTCCTCACAGTAGTGTGAGAGATTTCTATTTATATTAAATTGGATCCATATAATCTCATTACAATAATTGATGTTTCCATCTCTGCCACCTGCAAAACCAATATGGAGCAATACCACATTTCTGCTTCAGGCATGAAAAAAGCAGTGGGGTGCCTCTTTGGATGCAATAAGACTATTGTTTTCCTCATTAGCTGAAAATGCAACAAAATAAAGAAAACTTCTGGATTAATAAAGAGAGCTTACTGGGCAGAGGGGGGAAAGAACTTATTTTCTTATTCACAGTGATCAAAATAATTAAAGTTTGATCTTCCCAAGGGTAAATAACAGAGTTGGAAAAAAACTGGACATCGAGAAAGAGGGAGAAAAAGAAGATAGATAGGTTAAAATTATAGATTTGGAGGTATTTATTAAGAGTATTGTGGACTGCCAAAAGAACCAATTAAATAGCAAGCGAAACTCATATACTTTGGGCAAATGATACAAGCAGAAAATGGACAAGGAAAAACATTGCTGGGCAAACTTGAGTAAAATAGAAGACGGTGAACAAAAATACTGGATTAATAGAATCAAAGGACATTCCATTCCTTTGTCATAACTAAACATAGGTGAACATCATATCTGATTTTATGGCTTTTGATTTCTGACACTTACCAGAAACCGCTATTATGTAGGACACTAGAAGTCTGTTGCGTCAGACTATAGAAAGTAGAAGTGGTCTCCTTTGAAAAATAATACTTCTTAAAGAATGACCTTTTAATACTTGAACATTTTTCTTGAAAGAAATCTCTGTTCTTGGAGCAGTTTCTGTTCCTGAAACTGGGACATACAATCTTTTCTCAACATTGCATTGGCTAATGAAATTATAGGCTATTTATTGAATGAAAAGTATGCCTCCCATGTTTTTGGAGAACTATGTGGAAGTCCTTAATATTTTCTGGAAGATTGTTAAAAATCCCTTTAATTATCCATTGTGTAATGAAGTGCGGAATATCAGATTCTTATGTAGTTCCTGGTTTTAATTGCCGCCTGTTGGACAGACCCTTTTTTTAATCTGAGTGATAGCTTAAAAACCCATCCATTTAGCTCATAAGTGGAATATTGATGGGAGCAACGGGGGTGTGGGGGGGGCTTTGATTAAAGTTTTCAGTAGCTAGGAGATTCTTTGATTTATGTTACTAGCAATAGTGCTTAGACTTTTATACCGCTTCACAATGCTTTACAGTAATCTCTTACAAAGTCAGCATAATGTCCCCGACAATCTGGGTCCTCATTTTACTGACCTTGGAAGGATGGAAGGCTGAGTCAACCTTGAGTTGGTCAAGTTGTGGGCAGAGTTATCCTGCAATACAGCATTCTATCCACTGCGCCTAACAAACAAAGCAATGATGGGGTCTAGGACCGTGATGGCGAACCTATGGCACGCGTGCCACAGGTGGCATGCCTAGCCATATCAGTGGGCACGCCAGCTCAGCTCCGGCATGCATGGGCACGCCAGCCAGCTGATATTCGGGCCTTCTGGGCCCACCAGAAGTAGGGAAACAGGCTGTTTCCTGCCTCCGGAGGGCCTGTGGTGGGTGGGGAAGGCCCGTTTTTCTTCCTCACCTGGCTCCAGATCCTCTCTATGCATCTAGGGAGGGTGAAATCAGTCTTCCCCAGGCCCTCTGGAGGCCCAAAACAGCCCGTTTTCCAACTTCCAGTTGGACAGGAAGTGACTTTTTTTGCTGTCCCCAGCCTCCAAACACTCCTAGAGAAGCTCTGGAGGCTGGGGACAGCAAAAAATGTCACTTCCTGTCCAACCGGAAGTTGGAAAATGGGCCGTTTTGGGCCTCCGGAGGGCCTCCAAGGGGGTGGGGAAGGCTGTTTTTGTCTTCCCCAAATGCATAGAGAGGATCTGGAGCCAGGTGAGAAAGAAAAACAGGCCTACCAGGCCATCATGTGCCAGGAGCGGGGGGAGGGGGAGGGGGTTGCGCGCGCATGCACAGGGCAGGGCACATAGAATTATGGGTGTGGGCACATGCGCGCACTAATCTTTTTTTTTTATTTTGTCACAACAATATACACAAGCATCAACATAAAATAACTACATATCATATAAGCATATATATGAGCAAAAGTATGCAATAACTATATAAATTGGATATAATGAAAGGAAACAGTAGGACAGGAACGGTAGGCACTTTTGTGCTCTTATGCACGCCCCTTATAGTTCTCTTAGGAATGGGGTGAGGTCAATAGTAGACAGTTTTTGGTTAAAGCTTTTGGGATTTTGAGAAGAGACCACCTTCTCCCCCCACATCCTGGCATGTAATGGCAAAAAGGTTAGCCATCACTGGTCTAGGACCTTCAGAGTCCTTGGCTGCTCCTCCTTCTCCTGGCTCCCGCTTCTGCGCATCAACCTCAGATGGCCCTTCTCCTAGCTGTTCACCCTGGCCAATGGGCCTCTATCCTTCCATCCCACACCCTTTGGCATGGCCCATTCGCCGAAACACCATTTGTCCTGGGCCTTTCGTTGCCAGAATGACAAATGTGTAGCCCAACAAGAACAGGCTCAAATCTGCCAAGGATGCTGATTAGTGACTTAAAACTCATTGTAACAGGAAAATCCCACCTCCTGAATACACGTAGTCCTCAAAGTACGACCACAATTGAACCCAAAATTTATGTTGCTAAGTGAGAAATTTGTTAAGTGAGTTTTGCCCTATTTTACGACTTTTCTTACCACATTTGTTAAGTGAATCACTGCAGTTGTTAAATGAGCAACATGGTCGTTAAGTGAATCTGGTTTCCCCATTGACCCTGCTTGTCAGAAGTTTCCAAAAGATGCGTCAAATGTTTTTAACCAACGAAAGAATTCACTCCAAACATAATATGTTTGAATTGTATGTAAAGTAATTTTTCACCTTTTTAAGCTGCCCCTCTCTTGGATGAGGTGCCCTCTCTACTTATGTGTATAAATAAAGAGCAGATTTTAATCTACTTAATCTATGGAAGTTTATTTGGGCTGAACAGACTGCCAGCATTTATGGCTAATAACATGATCAGATTCATGTCTCCTGACCCCTGAGGAATAGGTACAGATTCAAGTTTACAAGCTCCAATGAAACACAGAACAAAGTTTATTTGTTTGCTTGTGTATTTATTTCCTGCCTCTTTATTTGTACAAATAACTCAAGGAGGCAAACGTATCCAACACACTTTCCTTCCTCCAACGACAACCCTGTGAGGTGAGTTGGACTGAAAGGAGTGACTGGCCCAAGGTCACCCAGCTGGCTTTCATAGCTAAGGAGACACTTGAACTCATGGTCTCCTGATTTCTAGCCTGGTGCCTTCAGACCAAACTGATTCTTATGCAGGATTGCTTATTTGTACCCTATGACTATCATTAAGTGTTGTTACTTAGAATTCTGGATGCAGGTATCTTTCCTTTTATGTACAATAAGAGTATATGCACCAAGGACAAATTCCTTCTGTGACTAATCATACTTGGCCAATAAAGAATTCTATTCTATTCTTCTATTCTATCTATGAGATAAATAAAGGTGTTACCAAACATTTCATATTCACGAAGGATGGTTTTGGAGGGAAGGAAAAATCACTAAAATTATTGGAACTATTGGCCTCCACATACAATATATGGGGAAGGGTTATTAGGTGTGGAAGTGAGCACAGATGTTAAAACAGCAAACCCATCAAACCTATATCAGAAGCATGTTTGAACCACAGTTGAACTCTGGTTTGTATAATTTATAATCCCAGATAAAAGGATACATCCCTGGAGTCTGCAATCATACTCAAGAATGACCAGATAATGTTTTAAATGCGTAGTTTTATGTAAACATTATTTATTCCTACAAAGATCACTTCTGCTTGAAGTCTTGTTGCTTGGGGATAGAACACATTCTCTGCATACCAAAATTCCTAAATAGATTCCTTGGGATCTCCCTATAGACCTGGAAAGTGTCGTATTTGAGATATTGGAGCAGGGGTGAAATCTAAAAATTTTCCCTACTGGTTCTGTGGGTGTGGCTTAATTGGTGGGCATGGCTTGGTGGTCAGGTGACTGAATGGGCATGACCAATAATAATAAATAATAAGAAAAATAAAGTATACAAAACTTGGAAGTGCACTGGTCTACCTTCTTTAAAAATAGAGGCCTAATAGAGTCTACTAGCCGACTACAGCACTGATCAGCTGTGGTGCGGCCCTTTGAAGGCCCTGGCAGTCTTTTAAGTTTGCAGCTATATCGCCACCGAGAGCTTCAGGGACAGAGAAGAGGAACAGCGAGGTGTGGGCGTTGGGGGGTGGGTCAGGGATTTTTGCTACCGGTTCTCCGAACTATCTGCCCCCATGACTACCGGATCGCATGATCCGGTCTGAACTGGGAGCATTTTACCCCTGCATTGGAGATATATTGCAGGTTAATGTGAACCAGCAATTGCTATTAGTATATTTTGAGATCTCTTAAGAATTTTGATTTTGATAAATATAAATGTACAATTATGAAATGACAGATTGGGTAAAATGGAAAAGAAATTGAAAAGAAAGTATTTATTATTAGAAAATTGGAGTTGCTCGGATACCAAATAAGGGAAATGCTGCACAACAAAGAAGAAAAAAAGGAGAGAGGAGTAGAGAGTAAGATAGAGGAGGAGAGGGAGAGAGAGGAATGGAAGAAAGGGGAAGGAGAGGAAGGAAGGATAGGGGACAACAGTAGCAGAGAAGGTGAGAAAGGGGGACAAGAGGGGAGGAGTGGAGGAGAGGAAGGAGAAGTAGAGAAGAGGAAGGAGAAGGAGAAGAGGAGGAAAAAAGGAGAGAAGAGGAGGGAGGGAGGGGAAAGAAAGAAAGAAGAAGGTTTGTTGTGAAAGGAGGGAAAAGAAAGGGTAGAAGAGCAACCCCAAATGTAATAAAAATGTCTTATTTTTATACTTTCTTCAGAAAAAAATATGTATATGTATGATCAATTATGGATAAAAGAATGTACATTTACATGTGTATAAGAAATAAAAATAAAAAACAAGTTGCTCAGCAAAAAGAAGAATTTTGATCCCTCCATTCAGTGTTCTGTAAAAAATCACCAAAACTCATCAGTCCTTTTAAGGCATGGTGGTTCAGTGGCATAATGATGCTGCAGATGGCCTGAGCTCTGGCGGTTCAAGCCCCCATACTGTGTGGCAGGGCAAGCTCCTGTCACTCGCCTCAGCTTCTGTCCACCTAACAGTTCGAAAGCATGTTCTACGCAAGTAGATAAATAGGTACCACTTTGGCGGTGAGCAGGTGCTCTGTGCAGGCAGTCAGATTCCTGATTGCTCTGAAGTTTCCCAGTTGTGGTGCCCGTTTGGGAGGCATCTTCGGGAATGGAGGGGACCTTGGGTGATGCTGCAGGAAGAACTGCTCATCTTTCTCTCTGGCGCGAAGCCAGCTCGCTGTCCTGTGGCGCACCTTGGGAAGTACACACGCGTTTCCTCTAACAGGGCTGGTACCTTGGCAAGCCAAACTACTACTCTGCAATAGCATTGTGGTCACCTGGCTACCGTAACAATACCATACCCTAACAACAACAACAACAAATCTTTTATTGAAGAAATGGAAATAATCTGGCTCTTTAAAACAAGTGGGTAGGAGAAAGCGAAATGTATCCAGCCTGAGAAAACTTGGAGTGCTTTGTTCCTCAAGGTTTGGCTCAGAATCCCTGCATAGGAAGAATTGGTATCACCACTTTCTTCTGACAAACTGCCCAAGCTTAATAATTACATTCCCAAAACAGACCATATAGCTTTGCCTATGGTGAAAAAGCTACATTTTTTTGAATATGGCCAGTGCACATGATGAGAAATATGCTTTTTTTAAAAAAAGTTACATACTTAAGCTCTTTTAAAGATAAACATTTGTGTTTCTTTTAAAAAACCAAAGCCATAGCTTGAGGGGTACTAGGTCTTATGAGTATCAGTAGAAAGTCCCACGGTAGCAATATTTAGAATAATACTTTGTGGTAGCTTTCATATCCTAGTTCTGATACTTTATAGAACATTATTGATTTTGCTTTGCTTACTTACACCATATATTTCAAGTAACCGTGGGGTTTTCTTTAAGGATAGAGTACCAGTTTAAGTTTGCTTTTTTAACTAAAGCATTTTATCCTTCTTTCTCAAATGCAGTTACATGGATTCCAGAGGAATTCCAAACACTTGGAGCAAAATTATTCAATCCATTTTTAAAAACTTAGTGTAAAGAGTTGGTATGAATGTTACAGTTTTTTTGGTTGATTGGGGTCTGCCTTATTTGAAGGATCCCCATAGTTCATATGAATCGTCTTCCTTAATTTACTCACAATTGGCATTCAGTCTATAGCCTTCAAAGATATGAGTTTTCCCAGTGATGGCTAAATAATTAGTTTGTGTAGAAAAAGTTTGAAAGTTGGTTTTGGAGCTTTTTGTGCCTCTGAGATTCCTGCTTGTTGCAGGGACCATTTTGGGTGAAGTGCAGCTGTTTTTACATTGTGTGTGAATCAGTTGTGTTGCGTTGCGTTGTGTGTGTGTAAAGTGTGAAAGTTGGTTTTTGGTACCTCATATTGTTTTGTGTACTTTATTTATTATTTTTATTATTTGTTATTATTGGTCACGCCCACCCAGTCACCTGACCACCAAGCTACACCCTCCGATTAAGCCACGCCCACAGAACTGGTAGGGAAAATTTTTAGATTTCACCCCTGATCTAGATAAACTAAAAACCAAGCAAGAATTAGGTTTAAATTTTAATAGGCATCACTTGAGGGTAGAAAAGGCAAAGGGATTGGGAAATACCTGTATTTGGTCCCAAGTGGCCCACAGGTTGAGTCTCAGTTTTAAGGTTCCTGTCTGCAAAACCAGATATACTGGTAAAAATAGTCACAGTGCGAGTGAAACAGAGTTAACAACACCTGATAGAAAAGATAGGTCAATTGGGAAGCAGCATTAGAAATGTGCAAATGCTTCAATATTCAAATTAATGATATATTTCGAGAGTACGGGTGATCCTTGTCTTACAACAGTTCATTTAGTGACCATTCAAAGCTCCAAGGGCACTGAAAAAACTTACGTGACTTATGAGGATTTTTCAAACTTACGACCATTACGGCATCCCCCATGGTCAGATGATCTAAATTCAGAACCTTGGCAACTGACTCACATTTATGATGATTGCAGTGTCCCGGGATCACGAGATCAGCTTTTGTGACCTTCTGACAAGCAAAGTCAACGGGAAAGCCAGGTTCACTTAACAGCCATGTTGCTAACTCAACAACCGCAGTGATTCACTCAACAACTGTGGCGAAAAAGGTCATAAAATGGGACTTAACAAATGTCCCCCGTAGCAACATAAATTTTGGGCTCATTTGTTATCGTAAGTCATATTCAAAAGCTGATCCACATATAATTCATTTATGTTAGTTTAGTCCTTCGACATGATGACTGAAAATGATATAAGAATAAATTAGAAGTATTTTATGTCTACATCAGAAGTGTTTTTGAAAAATGACTTATTTCAGACTTCTGACATGGAATGCAATGCTCAGGCTTTCTAACTTCTATTGTGATGCCTAATTATAGTAATGGGATGAATTAAACAATAGCTTGTGTCATCTGCCCATCTTACAGATAACACAGCATGAATTCCTTAGGCACTAATCATTTGCTTTCTATGCAGCAATCATTTCTTAGCAATTAAATAACCCAACAAATCATCTGTCACCCTTGATGTCTGCATGAAATCGGTGCTCATTATTTTAATCAAATGTATCTTTTCATTTCAGCCTTCAAAGAAGGAGATCTGCCAACCCGGTGGCTTCGTGAGTGTTTTGTGATGCAATGCCAGGAGAAAGGCATCAACTAAAAACAAAAATAAGGTTGGATAAAATTTATTTACCTTTACATGTGCCTGCTGGCTTCCCGTGAAACTGTCAGCAATCCCAGTTATGGCAAATTTGATGTGTTTTATTAGCTTTGGGTTTCAGAACTTCTATACCACAGGTTTTGATCATATGGATGTCTCTAAATAACAGATTGTCCTTTGCAGGTTTCCAAGGACTGTTTTTTATAAAGTAGATTCATGATCTCCCCCCCAGGAGTGGGCTTCAAAAATTTTAGCAAGGGATTCTCTGCCCGGTTGCTGGGTGGGCATGGCCATGGTAGGTGTGGCCTAATCGGCCTCCTGAACCACAGGGTGGGGGGGCTTTTTGCCTTCCCCAGGCTCTGGAGGCCCTCTGGAGTCTGGAGGCCCTCTGGAGGCTGGAAATGGGCCCGTTTCCAGCCTTCCCGAACTTCTGGTAGGCCTGTTTTTCCCCCTCCCCGAGCATGCATCCTGCACTTACCTGCATCTGGCCATATGGGGACTCCTGGGAGGGGTGGGAGGGGTGGAGCCAGCCAGGAGTGGGATTTGGGGGTTCTCCAAACTGCACAGAATCTTAGCTAGAGGTTCTCCTGAACCCCTGCGAACCCTCAAAGTCCACCCATGGATCCCCTCCCCAGTGATTTCTAAGCCTCCATTCCTATTATTAATGGATGCATGAATGAAAAGATAAGGTTTTTGCTGGGTTGGATATTTTTGTATTGTCTTTGCTCCTTTGAAGTATTTGACTTGTGCTAGCTATTAAGCTATTAACTGGATTTTAATTAGGCATTATTAGAGTTTACTAAGTTCTGAAAAACCTTCCGAGATTTCCCCCACTCCATTCACAAGCCTGCCTAACTGTGAGAGATTAAGTATTAGCCTAGTTGACAAATCACGTAGGTGAAATACTTAGAACACGCAGCATACTTTATAATTCCGGAGTCTTTCTTTGCATCCGTTCTATAAAGCTTTATGGCTTTAGATAATCTTGAGGAATAGCTGATCATTTTTAAAAGAAAAAAAAGATACCATATGTTTCAGAGTATAAGGCACACTTTAGTTTTTGGGGAGGAAAATAAGAAAAAAGCTGATTGGCAGGTGGATCGGCCACCCCCAATCAGCTGTTCCCAGAGGTGAATTTTAGCAACAGGTTCCTTGGTTGTGAGCTCTGTGCCTTGCTTTTTTTTTTTTTCCTGCCTCTGAAACTCCTTTTCAGAAGAAGCTTTTTTTCCTGCCTCTGAAAGCCTCTGAAACAGCTTCAGAAAAAAAACCTCAGAAGCTCTGTTTGAGGGCTTCTTTTCTGAAGCTCTGTTTGGGGACTTCATTTCTGAAACTCGGTTTGGATGCTTTTTTTCTGAAGCTCTGTTTGGGGGCTTCTTTTCTGAAGCTTCTTTTCTGATGCTTTTTTCAGCCTCTGAAACTTCCATTTGAGAAGCTGGGCAGGGCTACATTTGGTGTATAAGACTCACCCAGATTTTCACCCTCTTTTTTGGGGGAAAAAGGTGCGTCTTATACTCCGAAAAATATGGGATGTTCATGTCTACTTAGAAGTCAATCCCACTTCAGTTGATAGATTTTAATTTTAGTTATAAACACAGAACTGCAGCCAAATATAAGCTAGAAAATATATCTGGAGGAGTTTACAGACAAGAAAGATAGCGAGCATAGGAAGAATCTATGTAAATACAGCTATGTATGCTCTGAAGCCTGATTTCTATGTCAACTCAGGATTAAAGGATAAAGGGATTGGACAAAATGGAGTCTGATTATGCTTATTTTTTTGTTAGAATAAATTTTCTATTAGTATAGTCAGACTGTTTTTTTTACACAGGGAGTCCTCGACATATAGCCACAATTGAACCCAAAATTTCCATTGCTAAATGAGACAGCAGTTAAGTGAGTTTTGCCCCATTTTATGACCTTTCCTGCCATAGTTCTTAAGTGAATCACAGCCGTTGTTAACTTAGCAACACGGTTGTAAAGAGAAAATCTGGCTCTTTCACTGACTTTACTTGTCAAAAGGCATGACCTCAGGACACGGCAACTGTCATGAATACACGCCAGTTGCCAAACGGTCATGTCACTTGTTCAATGCCTTTGTAACTTTGAACAGCCACTAAATGAATGAATGTAAGTCGAGGACTATCTGTAGTAGTTCGGTAGAAGTAACGAAGTAGAAAAATTTCACATACCTATAGGTTAACAGGAGGAAGCGGGGGATGGAGATCCGATATGAGGTTGTAGGCATCATAGAGAGATTGCTGATGTTCATGCCTTAGAAGGGAACATATTGAAGCCCCTTTTCAGTCCATTTTGGATTCTACGTTTAAATAATTCATAGGGCCATTCAGGGAGCACAGCAACTTAAACAGGTTAGAAATGAATGGTGAGTCCTCCATTTTCTTTTCTTTAATCATTAAAGTACCTCGTGTCTTCACAGTAGTTCGGAGGTCTTTATAGAGATTCTGCTTCTCTTGCAGCATTTCCTGGAATGACTGTGCGACATTGCCTATGGAAGAATAGGGGAAGCTACCTCTTCAAAGAGTCCAGTGTCAGGCCTGGAAGCCATCTTTTGCATTGGCCTTCAGGCAAGCCACATTTACTACTGTGGGAAACTGGGAGGGGGGATTGTATGGAGCAAGGGTGATATATAGTCATAATAACATTCTTTTCTCAGACAGTCAAGGACAGCTTGCCCTGAACCTGGAGGGGTGTGACTGGGGGGCATCTCCAGTTGGGATGGTGCATTGATTAGACCACGTGATGGACATGTGGGTGCTGGACAGGGACTTGGACTTTCCTTTGGGTGGGGAAAACCTGGAAGCTTTCAGATTTGGGTTTTCCCAGATGTGCCAATATGACATCTCTAATAAAATGGAACTTTGAGGAACTTCAAGCCTCAGAGTCTCCTTTTGTTGGGGGTGTTACTTGGAATCCTGACACCTGGGCTATTGTGAATACAAGGGACATCCCTCTTGTGCTTTAAAAATAAGATGCATCCCGTTAAGGAATGTATGTTAATTGCTGGACAGATTTCATTTTTTTTAATGAGCATTCATCTAACTGTGAGTCATGGATCTGCTGGGACAAATATGCAGATCAGTACAGGTAGTCCTCGACTTACGACCACAATTGAGCCCAAAATTTATGTTTCTAAGTCAGAAATTTGTTAACTGATGTTTTGCCCCATTTTACAACTTTCCTTACCTTGTTAAGTGAATCATTGCATTTGCTAAGTTAGTAACATGATGGTTAAGTGAATCTGGCTTCCCTATTGACTTTGTTTGTCAGGAGGTCGCAAAAGGGGATAGCATGACTCCAGGAAGTAAATATGAACCAGTTGTCAAACATCCGGATGTAAATCGTGTGACCGTGGGAATGCTGCAATGGTCATAAGTGTGAAAAATAGTAGCATGTCACTTTCCCCAGTGCCTTTGTAACTGAATGGTCACTACCTCTGGTGGCAAACTGTTTCATTGGTTAATTGTTTTCACTGTTAGGAAGTTTCTCCTTAATTCCAGGTTGCTTCTCTCTTTGATTAGTTTCCATCTCTTGCTTCTTGTCCTACCTTCAGGTGCTTTGGAGAATAAATATACGCCCTCTTCTCTGGGGCAGCCCCTCAAATATTGAAAGGTTGCTATCGTGTTCCCCCTAGTTCTTCTCTTCACTAGACTAGCCATTTCCAATTCCTGCAACCGTTCTTTTTTATGTTTTAGCCAGTGGTGGGATTCAAATAACTTAACAACCGATTCTCTGCCTAATGACTGGCTGGGTGGGCGTGGCCATGGTGGGCATGGCCAGGCGGTGTGACAGGCAGGACTTGGCCTCCTGCACCCCCCCCCGGGGAGCAAAAATGGGCTGCGGGGGTGCGCGTCATCTCCCCCGCCCTGTTTTGGGCCTAGTAGGCCTCTTTGCAGCCTCCTGGGAGTAAAAATGAGCTGCGGGGGGCACGCTGTGCCCCCCACAACCCTATTTTGGGCCTAGTAATCTTCCCTGCACTTACCTGGGAGCCAAAATGGGGCACGTGGGGACTCCTGGAAGGGGTGAGGTGAGGAGGAGCCATCCAGCAATTTAACTACTGGTTCGCCCAAACCGGCCAGAACCGGCAGAATCCCTCCACTGGTTTTAACCTCCTAGTCATCTTTGTTGCTCTTCTCTACACTCTTTCCAGAATCTCAACATACAGTGAACTGTTGAAAATTGAGGGCTACCTGTATATCTGTGATGATGTAGCTACACTTCTATCAACACATGACTAGAACAGATCCTAAGAAAGATGGCAAATGATCAGTAGCAATAGGACAAAAAAGAAGATCTCACACAGGGAAGGCTGTTCACTGCAGGTCTCTTTTCCAGGAACTCTTTTGATAGATAATACTAAGCTATTAGTATTTTTTCTTTTTTCCCACCACCTTCTCCTCGCTTTCCTACTTCCCCTCCTCTTTCCCACTTCTCACTACCATCCTTTCTAACCCTCTATCTTCTCCTTCTTCTCCTCCTCCTATCCTTTCTTCTCCCTCCCTTCTTTCCTCCCTACCCACCTACCTACCTACTTTCTTCCTTCTTTACTCCTCTTTCCTTACCCTTTCCCTTCGGGAGTGTTTGCCGAGCAGTCCCGACATTACACCATTCCAACTTGTTTAATTCTACCATTATTCCTCTACAATGGCAACCAATCAATTTATAGTCTTCCCTTCCCGCCTCCTTCCCCCGAGACTTCCCAGAACAGAATACAGGGTATTGTAACTAACAAACATAATCTAAAATATAACATAAAACATATTCCATTTCACACCATCACACTATCAATTCCCTTCTTTCTTAAACTAATACATAATAATTCCTAACTTCACTCAAAAACTAATTGATATTTTTTAATCTGATACTTATTTTGAATATAATCAATCCACTTCCTCCATTCCAATATATATTTTTCTTGTGTACAGTCTTTCAAGTAGGCAGAAAATTTTGCCATTTCTGCTAAATTTGATACTTTACTAATCCATTCTCCAATTGTAGGTAAGTCTTCTTTCTTCCAATATTGTGCAATCAATAATCTTGCAGCAGTTATTAAATTCAGAATCAGTTTTGTCTCTATAACAGTGCAATCTGAGATTATTCCTAATAAAAAGAACTGTGGAACAAACTTGATCTTCTTTTTCAAAATGTTCTGCATAATCCACCATATTTTAATCCAAAAGGCTTTAACTTTTTTGCAAGTCCACCATATATGATAATAGGTAGCATCCTCACAATCACATCTCCAACATTTTGCTTTCACATTTGGATACATACATGACAGTTTTTTAGGATCTAAATGCCATCTATAAAACATTTTATAAAATTTTCTCTTAAATTTTGTGCTTGCGTGAATTTAACATTCCTCACCCAAATTTTTCCCATGTTTCTAACATTATAGGTTGTTGAAAATTTTGTGCCCATTTTACCATACAATCTTTAACCAACTCCATTTCTGAATCAATTTCAACCAATACATTATATAATCTCTTTATATGCTGTTGACCTTGATCTTTTATTTGTTTTACCAGATTATCATCACTTTGCCTTATACCAATTTTCTGATCTATTTTCCATCTAGATTGCAATTGTCCATACTGGAACCATGTATAATTTCTTCCTTCATCCCTCAATTTCTCCCTAGATTTCAACTGTAATTCCCCTTTTTCCATAGTCAAAAGCTCTTTGTAAGTGATAACTTCCATTTTTTGTAATATATTTATATTCTCTATCATATGTCTGGGGATGGATAATACTAAGCTATTAGTATTATAGTAGCAAAAACTCTGTAGAACTGCAGCCTCACTGAAAACTGTAGAACTGCAGCCTCACTGAAATGGGTTGTTGATGATGAGGAAGATGAACCAGGTCTCTTGGGAGTCTATATAAGTTCTAAATTTATTCTCAGTCAGACTTGTTCCAAGCTTGTTAACAGCCCGGAGCAGAGGTCAGGATATTCGCGTCATGATTTTATTTAGTTTGCGGTTACCAGGGCTTTTACTAGGATGAAGTTTTATATAGAATAAATATTTTATTTTGTTCCCCATAAAAATGAAACAGTGGGCAACTTAATCACCTTTTAAGTACTGCGGAAGCCATGAAAAATGCAGCAGTCGCAACCTCTGGCAATAGTTTCTTTGAAGACTTACTGGTAGGGCACCGTTTTTTTTTTCCTGTGGTATCCTATAAATTAGAATGGCTGACAACATAGATTTGCATATTGGATAACCTGATGCTCCTACCTTCTCCATCTTGCTCCACAGAAGAGACATAATTCCCCCTCTCAATCCCTACCACTCAAATTCAGAGAAACTATTGAGTGAGTTATAAATTTACAGAAAGACAGAAAGTGATGTTCTGAATGACTTCAAAACATGATCGCTTCTGCATAAAAAGCCTCTAAATTTTAATCACTGAATAAATCATCTGGGTAGAGGTTGACGGTAACATAATGGTATATGAGAGCTTGGAGGGCTGAGTTCAGAACAGCTTTTCAGATGCTTATTTTTAAGGACGATTTTTTGGGGTGTGTGTGTGTGTGTGTGTGTGTCTGTGTCTGTGTCTGTGTCTGTGTTTGTGTGTGCGTGTGTGCGTGGTGTCTATTTCTCTATTTCTCTCTAATATCTCACCTTACTGGTCTCTTGTTTCTCCATTATTAACCTGTTCGATTTTGCTGCTGTTGTTTAGTTGCTAGCTGATTTTTTTTTTTTTTTGACAGAAAAGGGGCCTTAGAAAATGTAGCTTGGACAAAGGCTGTTTTCAATCATTTTAAAAAATAGCTTATTTTGATGTTAATGTCTGAGGGAAACAAGGGAAGCGCTTCTCTAAAATAGATATTTTTTGGGGGAACCTTCCCCCGACTCTCCTTTTATAGCCTAAAGCTGTGTTTCATAAAATGTGAATCATGACCCCCATGGCGTTAAGGATTGTCAGGATCTTCTTTTTATTTCTTTCTGAACAGGCTTATTAGTTTGAAGAACAGAGAGAATGGAAAGAAAGGAGGAAAGAAAATGAATTTGATTGTTATTTCATCGACAGTGAACTGGGGAGAAGAGAGAAAGGATCCCAGTGTATAAGCTGGCAGAATTTTTGCAAGCTGCAGTGTTGTAAGAAATTAGAATTAGAATTCTATATTGGCCAAGTGTGATTGGACACACAAGGAATTTGTCTTTTGTGCATATGCTCTCAGGACTCTGTGGCTCAGACTGGTAAGACAGTCTGTTATTAACAGCAGCTGCTTGCAATTACTGCAGGTTCAAGCCCCACCAGGCCCAAGGTTGACTCAGCCTTCCATCCTTTATAAGGTAGGTAAAATGAGGACCCAGATTGTTGGGGGCAATAAGTTGACTTTGTATATAATATACAAATGGATGAAGACTATTGCTTGACATAGTGTAAGCCGCCCTGAGTCTTCGGAGAAGGGCGGGATATAAATGCAAATAAAAAAAAAAGTGTACATAAAAAGAAAAGATACATTTGTCAAGAATCATAAGGTATAACCCTATGACTATCATTAAGGTGCAACATTTAATGGTAGTCATAGGGTACAAATGAGCAATCGAATCATACTAGGAAACAATCAATATAAATTGTAGGGATACAGCAACAAGTTACAGTCATACGGTCATACAGTCATAAGTGGGAGGAGATGGGTGATCGGAACAATGAGAAGATTAATAGTAATAATAATGCAGACTTAGTGAATAGTTTTACAGTGTTAAAGGAATTATTTGTTTAGCAGCAGTGATGGCGTTTAGGAAAAAACTGTTCTTGTGTCTAGTTGTTCTGGTGTGCAGTGCCCTATAGCGTCGTTTTGAGGGTAGGAGTTGAAACAGTTTATGTCCAGGATGTGAGGAGTATGTAAATATTTTCACTGCCCTTTTATGTAATATAATCTTATGTTATGTAATGTAATACTGCAGATTTGCATGTTATACGGGGAGTCCTAGACTTACAACCATTCATTTAGTGACCGTTCAAAGTTACAGTGGTACTGAAAAACAAATGACTAATGACTAATGACTAATGACTTGTCCTCGCACTTATAGTCACGTCATGAAAATTTGGGCGCTTGGCAACTGGCATGTATTTATGACCATTGCAGCATCCTGCGGTCATGTGATCACCATTTGTGACTTTCCTTTTTAGCATCTGACAAGCAAAGGCAATAGAATGGAAGGGAATATTCTTTATTGGTCAAGTGTGATTGGACACACGAGGAATTTGGCTCCAGTGCATAAGCTCTCAGTGTACATGCAAGCAAGAAACTGATAAAAATCATAAGTCATAACATACATTCATAAATCACAAAATATAACCAACAAAATCATAATCGTAAAATACCAATAGGAGCAGATGAATAGAAAGATGAAAAGGGTAATAGTGATACAGTTAGATATGCCTAATGGTTAGATATTCTTAGGCATAAGAGAGTGCTGTGGGAATTAGATGTTTATCAGGGTGATGGCATGGGGGGAAAAACTGTCCTTGTGTCGAGTTGTTTTGGTATGCAGTGTGCCCTATAGCGGCATCCTGAGGGGCGAAGTTGAAGCAGGTTTTTTTTGGGTTTTTTTGGTTTTTTTTATTTACATTTATATCCTGCCCTTCTCTGAAGACTCAGGGCGGCTTACAGTGTATAAGGCAATAGTCTCATTCTATTTGTATATTTACAAAGTCAACTTATTGCCCCCCCCCAACAATCTGGGTCCTCATTTTACCTACCTTATAAAGGATGGAAGGCTGAGTCAACCTCGGGCCGGGCTTGAACCTGCAGTAATTGCAGGCTGCTGTGTTCTAATAACAGGCTTCTAACAGCCTGAGCTATTACTTTATTATTATTTGTCCAGGATGTGAAGAGTCTGTAGATATTTTCTCAGTCCTCTTTCTGGCTCATGCAGTATACAGGTCGGCTGGAAGGTAGGTTGATTGGGAAAGCTGCATTCACATATTGACCTCACAATTCAATTAAGATTCCAGTGATTCTCTTAACAACTCTTGCAAAAAAGTTTGTAAAATTGGGTGCAACTCATTTAATAACTGCTTTGCTTAGCTTCCAAAGTTCTGGATCCAATTGTAGTGATAAACCGAGGACGACCAGGATATAGCGAGTCAGCAATAGCATGCCTACAGTTTAGAAAGCTTTGTTGTTTCAAGGGGTCTCAAGGGATAACAGGTGCTGCTCTTTAACTATCTATCTATCTATCTATCTATCTATCTATCTATCTATCTATCTATCTATCTATCTATCATCCATCCATCCATCGTATCTATCTACCTATCTCTATCTCTATATCTGTCTGTCTGTCTGTCTGTCTGTCTGTCTGTCTGTCTGTCTGTCTGTCTGTCTGTCTGTCTGTCTGTCTGTCTGTCTATCTATCTATCTATCTATCTATCTATCTATCTATCTATCTATCTATCTAATCTATTCACTCCATATCTGGGTTATTTCATTTCTTTAGCTAATTCTATTTTAGATTAGTTTCAAGAAATTTGAGGAAGATTACTTAGTCTGAAATAATGTGCTCCGTTGCCCTTATCCCTACAGTAGCTTTGATGACAGCTTGATCCATATATTTAAACCTACTGTTTACAGTTTATTTTCCTTTTCGCCCATGTGGCTATATTCTTGACAACTGAGATTAATATTTCATGCATCAGATGAAGCCAACTCTAGTCCATGAAGGTTTATGCCTTAATAAATTTTTGAGTTTTCCTTCCAAGTGTTACAGCTATACTCTATCTTGATCCTTGGTTTGATATCATTCATACAATGATTGATTCTTTAAGTTCATCTGGTGGCTGTTTATTTCTCAAAGGGATCTATGGAAAGATTTATTCATTTTCTGGTGATTGCAGTTGTTTCTGCAAAATGACTATAAGAATGGATTAACCTTTTTTTTTTTAAAAAAAGTGTACTGTTTTAGCCTTCATTGCACTACAGCCAATTTTATATCTATAGGATGAAGGAGCTGTAATTTCTGGACTTTGTGCCCATTTTTGCAGTGTGCTATTAAGCATGACCACGAATAAAAATATATTCTGTCCAGATCCAGACTTAACTAAATGGATTATGTTATGAACAAATTTCATGGGCCAGCTAACATTTCACACATTATGTCCCCAGGATTCTCTCTGGGATTGTGAGATGTGATTTTTAGCAAGTTATCAGTGCAGAGAAGCATACAAATTGTCAATTTTCCCTTCTGGATGAAGTGAATGGATGAAAATCTGCCATTATAATAGTATAAAGAAATCTAAATAACTTGTAAATAAATATGAGTAATGAAATAGATGTTCATGACCTTCCCTGTAAAATGGTATTTAAGATTGAATATTTTGAACTTGTGTATGAAATTCCATGGAAGATAGAAGTCATGCATAGTTTTCATAAAGGCCCCAAAAAGGATTATATATTTGAGACTTGCTGCTTCCACATTTCATGTAGACCTTGTTTAGTGACTGCCTCATTTAGTGATTGTTCATGATAACTTTACAATTGTTCCTTGGATTTACAACCTTCATGGGTCCGTAAAGCAAAGAAAAGCAGAAGGAAGTTGATAAGCTGTTGATAAACAGTTTGCGGTTTCATGTAAAGACTGCTTCACTTAATGACTCAGTTGCCAGCCCCAATTGTAGTCATTAAACAAGGACTACCTATAGTGGGAAATTTCTTAAGACAACTTTACAGTTATGGAGCAAGCTGAAAAAAAAATTGTCTAGTGTAAATGCTATATAAAAGCTTCACCAACGACATTGGTACCTATCATTCAAAACACTAATCAGTCAATTTCTCTTAACTCTTTTATTTCTGGATAGTGGCTAAGTTAGATTAAACAAGTAAATCACTCGATGATTGAGACTGGGAAGCAAAAAAAGGAAGCAGTTCCATACACAGTACTGCCACACACTGCCACAACATACAATGATGGAAGTTAACATGGTTTTGAAATAGATTAGACCATTTCATGGTGGATAGTTCCATCAACGGCTATACCTTATTAGCTATAATGTATAATTACTAAAAATAGATCTCTATGCCTAGAAATAGTGTTGGTGTCAGTGGTCATAAAATGTCTACTTTCAAATAGGAATACGTCACTGTCATAATGTATGGAAGGAACAATGAGGTTTTGTGAGATTCTACGTATGTGAGGTCAAAAAGAGTTAGATCAGGCCACCAAAATTTATTGCTTTGTAGTTATATGTTGACATTTTCTTTAATATTAGACCCATGATCACCAAAACTTGAGGACTGCTATGAACCTAAGTGTTGTGTCTGCGCCCCCCCGAGCCGGGCCTCCTGCCAAAAAGTGACTTGGAAAGTGAGGGGGAAGGGCCGTCAGGACTTACTTTGGGAGCACCGGCTTCCCTGGCTCAGCTCCAGGAGCCAGAGACAGGCCAGGTAGAAGAGATAACGAGGCCTCCGTCCCCTGACTCTTTCCCCACCCCCCAGGCCACGCCTCCAGATCCAGCTGATGGCAATCAGGCCTGGCTGGACCCTAGGTTTCGTAGGCAGGAGAGGCAGGAACAACAGAAGCAGGGGTGGGACAGGCCTAGGAAGTGCTGAGTCATGGAGCCACACCCCACAGGATATAAAGGCAGCAAAAGCTGCTGTGCCTCTTCATAGCAGGCAAATTAACTGCTTAACTAAGAGCTGAAGTTTGTTCCTGGGTGACTCATCGGCGTCGAGGGAGATAACAGAGACACTTGGCAGACGCTCGCTATTTTGCTGCCAGAGCTGATAGTGCTGGCTAATTAAGCCATCGCTCGGACGGAGGCGAAGGGGGACAGAACACTAAGTTGCATGAAAACTCATGGCCATTGGTCCTTTTCAATTCTGTGTGCTTATTTAGGAGGAGGATGTGAAATAGCTTGTTGGTGATGATTATATGCCTTCAAGTCATTTTTCTACTGGCCACCTTGATAGATTTTGTCCATGATGATCCATTCCTAACCTGGTCTTTCAAGTCTTCCAACAATGTCTTCCTGAAATCCACCTTTGAGCTGGTCATCCTCTTCTTCTTCCTTCCTACTTTCCTGTCATTAAAACTTTTTCCAGCGAGAAAGATCTTCACATAATATGTCTGAAGGATGAAAATTGGAGCCTGGTCATTTATGCCTCAGGTAAGAACTCTGAGGTGATCTATTCGATGATCCATTTATTTTTAACTTTCTTGGTTGTCTATGGAGTCTTCTACAACCTTCAAAAGCATCAATACACTCCCTATTCTGCTTCTTCAAAGTCTAACTGTCACTTCTGTGGGGTGTCAAAGGGAATACCATATTTTCACTTTGGATATCTTTCCCAAGGCCTTCATGGCTGTTTTCTCAAGGGCTAATCTTTGCTGTGTTTCTTAACTGCTTGTCCCTTTTCTGATAATGATTGATTCTAGAAGGCAGAAGCCCCCACTTCAATATCTTCATCAGCAATTCTAACGCTATTTGTTCAACCTGTTGTCTTTAAATTGGTCTTATATATTTAATATTAGTTCCATTTCCCCTCCAGTTTGCTCTAACATTTTTAAAACTAGTTTGCAGTCCCTTTACATTTTTAGTTGTCAGGCTAGCATCATCAGAACAATGAAGGTTGATTAGATTTCTTTCTCCAGTTTGATAACTATGCTTGTCTTCTTCCAATCCAGCTTCACTTAATATATATTCAACATATATTAAATATTCAATATATAGGTCTCTGGTGGTTCAGCAGACTAAGTCTGTCTGTTATTAACACAGCTGCTTGCAATTACTGCAAGTTCAAGTCCCACCAGGCCCAAGGTTGACTCAGCCTTCCATCCTTTATAAGGTAGGTAAAATGAGGACCCAGATTGTTGGGGGCAATAAAGTTGACTTTGTATATAATATACAAATGGATGAAGACTATTGCTTAACACAGTGTAAGCCGCCCTGAGTCTTCGGAGAAGGGCGGGATATAAATTCAACCCCCCCCCCAAAAAACCCACCAAAACATATAGGTGAAATAAATAAAAGAAGGGTTCAATGTCACACTCCTTTGCCAACCAGGAACCAATCGGTTTTACCACGTTCTGTCTCTATTGTGGCTTCCTGACCTGTATATAAGTTTCACATGAAGACAATGAGATGTTATGGAATTCTTATTTTTCTGCGCATGATCCACATTGATGTGAATGACACAATTTGAAGGTCTTTCTGTAATGGATGAAATTCATAGTGAAAAATTCATTTTTGAGGCTTTCACAATTATTCATTGTGTAGCAGCAGTAATGTCTTGGGTTCCTTGGTCTTTTCTAAAGCCAGCCTGAACAGCTGGCATCTGGTTTTTTTCCATGTATAGCTCTAAATTGGGTTAGATGATCCTGTAGGATTTTGCTAGCATCTAAAATTAAAGATTTATTTTTATTTTATTTTATTTTATTCAATTTTTATACTGCCCTTCTCCCGAAGGACTCAGGGCGGTGTACAGCCAAGTAAAAAATCACAGTATAAATATTAAAATATTAAATTAAAACAAACATATTATAAGGTGGCCAAATTTAAAACCATTTAAAACATTAAAATATAAATAACCCCAATAAAATTTTAGGCCAGTCCCGCTTGAATAAATAGGTGCGTTTTCAGCTCACGGTGAAAGGTCCGAAGATCAGGCACTTGACATAACCCAGGGGGAAGCTCGTTCCAGAGCGTAGGAGCTCCCACAGAAAAGGCCCTACCCCTGGGGGCCGCCAGCCGACATTGTTTGGCGGACGGCACCCTGAGAAGGCCCTCTCTGTGAGAGCGTACGGGTCGGTGGGAGGCAAAAGGTAACAGCAGGCGGTCCCGTAAGTACCCGGGTCCTAAGCCATGGAGCGCTTTAAAGGTGGTAACCAAAATCTTAAAGCGCACCCGGAAGACCACAGGAAGCCAGTTCAGACTGCGCAGGAGTGGTGTTACATGGGAGCAACGAGTTGCTCCCACTATTACCCACGCAGCTGCATTCTGGACTAACTGCAGCCTCCGGGTGCACTTCAAGGGCAGCTCCATGTAGAGAGCATTGCAATAATCCAAGCGGGAGGTGACGCGGGCATGAGTGACCGTGCATAAGGCATCCCGGTCAAGGAAGGGGTGCAACTGGCGCACCAAGCATACTTGGTGGAAGGCCCTCTTGGAGACGGCCGCCAAATGATCGTCAAATGACAGCCACCCATCCAAGAGGACACCCAAGTTGCGCACCCTCTCCGTTGGGGCCAATAACTCGCCCCCCACAGCCAGCTGCGGCTGCAGCTGACTGAACCGGGGTGCCGGCATCCACAGCCACTCCGTCTTGGAGGGATTGAGCTTGAGTCTGTTTCTCCCCATCCAAACCTGTACGGCTTCCAGACACGGGACAGCACTTCGACAGCTTCGTTGGGGTGGTCCGGGGTGGAAAAGTACAGCTGCGTATCGTCAGCGTACAGATGATAACTCACCCCGAAACCACTGATGACCTCACCCAGCGGCTTCATGTAGATGTTGAACAGGAGGGGCGATAGAATCGACCCCTGAGGTACCCCACAAGTGAGGCACCTCGCGGTCGACCTCTGCCCCCCTGTCAACACCGTCTGCGACCGGTCGGAGAGATAGGAGGAGAACCACCGATAAACGGTGCCTCCCACTCCCAATCCCTCCAACCGGTGCAGCAGGATACCATGGTCAATGGTATCGAAAGCCGCTGAGAGATCTAATAGGACCAGGGCAGAGGAACACCCCCTGTCCCTGGCCCTCCAGAGGTCATCCACCAACACGACCAAAGCTGTCTCCGTACTGTGACCAGACCGGAAGCCGGACTGGAATGGGTCTAGATAGACAGTGTGATGGTTTGCACATTCTATTAATAATAATTCATTTTTTTTGATATTGGAATGTACATAGATTGGCCTCTTCCAATCGCTTGGTCACTGTATTTGATATAACTTGATTAGAATCTTTACTGATTCTTCTGCTGCTTGATGAACATAAGCAATAAAGATGGAACCAGAAAATTGGCATGATTTTATGTTCTCTAGGTGTCATTCCTGTAGTCCAGAAAGGCATGTGTTGCAAAGTTAATTTTAAACTATTATTTTCTTGGTTGACTTCAAAAATAGCTGCATTGTAAGAGTAGCCATTTCTTTAATTTTTGTATTTTGTTCTCTCCCTCCATTCCCTCCTTCCTGCTCAAAATGTTTGGGAAGTACAGTAAGGTATATGATCTGAGTGCCCAACTATGTATAGTCCAGATATTTGGTGTATCTCTCTCCCTGCCATGGCTCATGTTTTGATTTATAATCTCAGGAGACAATAGATTATGGCAAAGTATCTTTCTCCACCATCCATTTTTTAAAAATTAATATTATATTGCAGGAAAAAGTGGTAAAATAGATAAACATTTCTAAGCCAGCCCCAAGTCAAGTTGATTGGAATTCTCCTTTCATGATTTAAAATCAGTAAATATGTTGCTTCTTGGAGATTTCCAAGCTGGACAAGATAAATGACCCCATCTCATCCAAGCCTGGTGGGTCATTTGTTTTTTTTTTTGAGATAAATTGTTGGCTGGAAAGATAGTTGAATGGAATAGCAATATAGATCATCCATTCATAATTGGCCTGGACATCAGATCATGAAGGCCCCTCTACATGAGACACAAAACACCCTCAAACAGAGAACGATCCAAATTAATATCTTGAGAAACGCCAGGAGTATTTAGGTCAGATTTATGCCTTAAAAAACACAGTTTTCTGTCCCTGTTTTCTAAATTTCTTTTGATATAAAAGGTAAAGGTTCCCCTCGCACATATGTGCTAGCCATTCCCAACTCTAGGGGGTGGTGCTAATCTCCATTTCAAAGCCAAAGAAGAGGTCTTTGGCTTTGAGACTGTCCGAAGACATCTCCATGGTCATGTGGCTGGCATGACTAAATGCCAAAGGCGCATGGAACGCTGTCACCTTCCCACCAAAGGTGGTCCTTATTTTTATACTTGTATTTTTTATGTGCTTTCAAACTGCTAGGTTGGCAGAATTTGGGACAAGTAATGGGAGCTCACCCCGTTATGTGGCATTAGGGATTCAAACCGCTGAACTGCCAACCTTTCAACTGACAAGCTCAGCGCCTTAGCCACCGGGATATCATGTCCCTTTCTTTTGATATACTAAAGTGTTATTTGGCATTTCAGTTAAAGACCTGTGGAAGAGGCCAATTTAGCCATTCATTTTGTTTGTTTGTTTGTTTGTTTGTGCTGCACTAGGATAAAGAAGAACATGTTAACCAATCCTCACATCAAAAATGATGCTTTCTCGGACGGTAACAATGGACTTCTGCTGCACCTTGCCCGCCTGAAATGTAAATTCAGTCCTGTTAAGGAGAAACATTGCACATAACAATAGAAATATAGCACATAAGGTAAAAGCAATTCCACATAAGGAGAAGGATGCAGTTTAATTCTAAATTGTAATGTTCTATTCTACAGTGTTGGTCTGAAGAGATGCTTAAATTATTGACAATAACAATAAAGAGCTTTTTCTGGGTTGAATGATTTCTATAGTATATTATTTATTTTATACATTTATATCCCTGCCTTTCTTTTCAGTTGAATACTCAAGGAAACTAACAATGATCAAGTGCAAAATGTACAAAGAATAATGTTAAACCAAGACCAAAACAATAAAGAGAATTGACATATATATCTTAACAGATACGCTAAACCTGGGAAATGTGGATCCAAAAACTACTCCTGAATGGGTACATTCTTCATTTTTGAAGACATTTAGCAGGAGATCACTTTCTGCACACCAGGAAAATGAACTTCTAGCAAAAGGACATCTTCAGAAAGGACATCCTCTGCAGAACAGAACAGATTAATAGAGTTGGAGTGACCTGGAGGTTTTATAATCCAATGCCTTGCACAAGCAGGAGATCCTATACCAGGGGTCTGCAAACTTGGCTCTTTTAAGACTTGTGGACTTCAACTCCCAGAGTTCCTCAGCCAGCTGAGGAACTCTGGGAGTTGAAGTCCACAAGTCTTAAAGAGCCAAATTTGTAGACCCCTGCCCTATACCATTTTAGACAAATGGCTGTTCAATATCTTCTCAAAAACCTCCAGTGACGGAGCATCCACAACTTCTGGAGGGAAGCCGTTCCACTGGTTTATTGTTCTCATTGTCAGGAAAGTCCTCCTTAGCTCTTGGTTGCTTCTCTCTTGATTAGTTTCTATCCATTGCTTCTTGTCCTGACTTCTGGTTCTTTGGAAAATAGGTTGACCCCCCCCACACTCCTATTTTTGGCAGCCCCTGAAATATTGGAACATTGCTGTCAAATTCTTAATGGGATAGGCAGTCTCTCGAGTGTTCAGGCCTTAAGTTATTTTTGGATTTAAAGATGAATCCAACATCTTAAACTGTAGCCAAAAACAATTTATAATAAGTATAATAGCATCCAGTGATCCCCATTACTTTGCATTTGTGTTATGTTATTGACTTTACTATAAACTGGATTGTATACCTTGAAAATATGGTGAGGTATCAGCGGTTTAATGTGAAATCAGTGGTGATGTATACAGTAACTCTAGTAGTAACCCTACTACCCTATGCAGTAGATTGTAACTGAGAAGTATTGTGAACTTTATACTTGTACTATTGACTCCAAGCCTGAGTCAAAGAGTGAAGGAAATCAAGTTGGATCAAATTTACAACTTCTGAGACCACGAAGTCAACTTTTACTCAGTTTTGTTCAGCTCACTGGAGCAGTAAATACATTTCATCCCTTCAGCTGGCATAACCTGCACTTCTACATGTGAATGTTTTCTCTTCTTCTGGTGTAAGAGCCCTTTTTCCAGTTCACCAATCTGCCCGAAGTCACTATGACAGATCTGCAGGTCTTGGCTCTCAACTGACTTATGATGTTTACAGTTCCAGTACTGAAATTCTGTCACATCAGTGACTTGAGCCTGAATGATCCAAATAGATCTAAGTAGAATGTTGGTCATTCTTAGTTTCATCGGCCATTTTAGCATAGCTTTCAGGAGGCTTTGTTAAGAGTTCAGAAAAATTGTACATTTCCTCCATTATTATTAATGCAGACATACTGCATATCATCAATTAAGGCTGCTATTATTAATTAAAGCAGATCTTAGCTTTGTTTTAATACATTATTTAGGCTCTCTGATTTTGTAGCACATGTTTAACTGCCATATATGCACTGATGATGTATTTGCATTCAGAATTATTTGCTTTGGCTGACAGGACGTGAGCATCTACAATATTTCCAAATGCCTAAGGAGACTTTTAGATTGGATACTTATTTATTTGTTTGTATCCCACCTCTATTATTTTTTTAAAATAATTCAAGACAGAGACCATATCCAACACACCTTCCTCCTCTTATTTTCTCCGTAACAACAACCCTATGTGATAAATAGGACTGAGCGAGAGTGACTGGCCCAAGATCACCCAGCTGGCTAAGGCGGGACTAGAACTCACAATTCTTGCACCTATTAGTTGAACCCAAGAAAGGCTAAGAGTTTACTGTATCCCACTATTTCAACTTCCCCTTCTTGTTTCTGTCTCCTCCACCATGAAAAAAAACCTTGGAGTATACTGTCTTTATTTTTTTTAAAAAAAGTTAAAATCTGCTGTTAACTTTCTCAGAATCTGTTTTCTATCACTGCAGAGATGACAAAAGCTCTTTGTTCATAGTTTTGGAAACATCTTAACCGAAATGAGTAAATTTATGAGAAGAAGGGCCCTCCTGCTGTGGGACTGAGCGCTGTGGATTTGTTTCTTGGGTGTGATTGATCTGTTTTGATATTGTTTTCATTTTCAATTGAAAATGAAAAAGTTCGCTACTTATGAACAAGGGTGTCGGGGGGGGGGAGGGAAAGAAAGAAAAATATTCACTTCTGGAGTCAGGTGAGCATCATCCTTGACAACTATCAGAAGATTGTTAAAAGCGATGCTACGATACAGAAAAACCAGAATTATTAACAACAGGTAATCATTTTTTACCTGTTTTACTTTCGATGTTTGTTATATGTATTATGCTATATGTTAGTCATCCATTTGGTTGGATTCCGTTTATTTTTGTTTAATAATACTGTGGATGTTTATTTCTTTGTTTTAAAATAAATGTTTATTTGCTTTATGAAGAGCATGTGAAGTATTAGTACCACTAAATAAAGCCTTAGTAAGACCACATTCAGAATACTACATCCAGTCTTGGTCACCATATTATAAAAAAGATGCAGGGCCTCTAGAAAAAGTGCAGAAAACAGCAACAAAGTTTACTAGGGCGCTGGAAGCTAAAACATATGAAGGATGGTTGTAGGAATTGAGTATGTCTAGTCTAGTGAAAAAAATTAGGAATGACATGATAGCAGTGTTCCAATATTTGAGGGGCTGCCACAAAGAAAAGGAGGTCAACTTATTTTCCAAAGGATCTGAAGGCAGGACAAGAAACAACAGATGGAAACTAATCAAAGAGAGAAACAACCTAGAACTAAGAAGAAATTTCCTGACAGTGAGAACAATCAACCAGTAGAACAGTTTGCCTTCAGAAGTTGTGGATTCTCTGTCAGAATCTGGAGGCTTTTAAGAAGAGATTGGATAGCCAGTTGTCTGGAATGGTATAGGGCAGTGATGGCTAACCTTTTTGCCATCGCGTGCCAGGAGGGGGTGGGGTGGGGGTTGCGTGAGTGCATGCCCACACCCATAATTCTATGGACCCGACCCCATGCATGCACATGATTCCCCCCCACTCCCCTGCTCCTGGCACGTGATGGTCTGGTAGGCCTGTTTTTCTCTCTCACCTGGCTCCAGAGCCTTTCTAGGAGTCTGAAAATGGCCTTCCCCACCCCACCAGAGATCTTCCAGAGTCTGAAAACGGCCCATTTGCAAACTTCCGGTGGGATCGGAAGGCCCATTTTTTGCTGTTCCCAGAATCCAGGGCCTCTCTATGAGTCTGGGGAAGGCAAAAACGGCCTTCCTCCCCCCCTCCCCCCCCCCCGGTCCTCCAGATGCCAGGTGTGAGAGAAAAACAGGCCTTCCCCACCACCCCCGAGGTCCTCCGGGGGCAGGAAACAGCCTGTTTCCCTACTTCTGGTGGGCCCAGAAGGCCCAAAAATCACCAGAGCTGAGCTTGCATGCTCACTGATATGGCTATGTGTGCCACCTGTAGCACATGTGCCATAGGTTCGCCATCATGGGTATAGGGTCTCCTGCCTCAGCAGAGGGTTGGACTAGAAGATCTCCAAGTCTCTTCTAACTCTTTTATTCTGTTATTTTGCATATCATGTAAACTGCCAAGACTTGCAAGACTAGGGTTGGGTATAAGTTCAATAAATAAATAAAAAATAAGTAAAGTAAAGCTGTGCTTCTGATGCATTTTGTAATTTTTTTTTATTTTTTCACAACAGTAAACACAAACATCAACATAAATCAGCAAAATATCATATAACCTATATATGAGCAAAAGTATGTAATAATTGTATTAATTTGATATAATAAAAGGAAACATTAGGACAGGAACAGTAGGCACTTTTGTACTCTTATGCACGCTCCTTTTTAAAAATGTTTTAAAACTTTTTAAAAAAGGTAGACAATCATGTATTTGCAAATATTCCTTGACTACATTTGGCCTGGGTGCTTACAGAAATGTCCTACTTTTGTCAAATTATGCATATGATTAATATCCAAGAAGTGGCTATAAAATGCCACTTGTTGGATACTGCAGCATATGTTAATAAAATTTTGAAAGAAGTTCTGCAGTTAAAGATGTAAATGTAATGTTAAATTATATTCCTAAAATAATGGAGTTTGTCATTTTATGAGGAAATTTAGTTTTAATTGAGCTCAGCTTTGGTTTTATTGGACCTGGCATTGAGCAAAGAGAATAATCCTACTTAAATGGAAGCAAAGTTATCTTCCTGATCTTAAAAAAAAATACGCATTTGTTATGTGGTTTCAAAATGTTTTTGTATTCCAAAAAGGAGAAAATGGAATAATAGTTTTCTACATTGTCTAGAGTTAATGATATGCTGAATGATTAAACATATTGGCCCCAACAATTTGGGCCCTCATTTTACCCACTTCAGAAGGAGGTTGAACTGCCAAATTACAGCCAGCCGGCAGTCAGCAGAAGTAGCCTGCAGTACTTCACTCTAACCACTGTGCTACTGCATCCAGAAACATCCAAATAAGAGACAGAGAGAGAACAGAGATGAAATCCAGTGAGTTTTGACAGGTTCTGGAGAATCGGTAGCGGAAATTTTGAGCAGTTCGGAGAACCAGCAAATACCACCTCTGGCTGGCCCCAGAGTGGGGTGGGAATGGGGATTTTGCAATATCCCCCCCCCCAGGAGTGGGGTGGGAATGGAGATTTTCCAGTATCCTTCCCCTGCCACGCCCACCAAGCCACTCCCACCAAGCCACACCATGCCCACAGAACTGGTAGTAAAAACATTTGGATTTCACCACTGAGAGAGAGTAAAAGGCAGAGTTATATAAGAATAATGAGAGCTTGATGTCTAAATGAACAAAAACATATTTTCTCTAATTTTGCATGAGTTCAATGCTAAACCAACTGAGATTATTCCGGAGAAATGCATGCCTGTTTATTTACGTGGAGGGGAAAGATGGTATTGTGCATCTTAATGAGTGTTTACATGAAAGCTGCCATACTTAAAAACAGGGCAGCACATAATTTGTTGAATTGCCAGTCTTTCACTGTAATTGGACCAATAATTACTTTGATTATAGGTGCATTATAAAATCATGCACCTTTGGTATATGTGCATTTCTGGGAAGATTAACGTATCGGGAAGGTAAAACAAAAATAACAACATGTCATAACATTAAAAATACAACTCTATTCACACAGGTCTTTGCAAAAAGAAAGGGAGAGAGGACTACACCTTAGCATGCTCTACATCAGTGGCCCCCAACCATTTTGGGCACGGGGACCGGTTCCATGGGGATAGTTTTTTCTATGGACCGGAGAGGGTGTTGCCTGCATACCGTAGATGGGGCTTTGCATGTTAGCATGGCCCAGTTGCTGGCATGCTGTGGCTTGAGTGTTTGGAACCCCTGCTCTACATCATTAGGCTTGTGAATAAGGATGACAAATTAAATATACCAGTGGTAGTCAACCTGGTCCCTACCGCCCACTAGTGGGCATTCCAGCTTTCATGGTGGGCGGTAGGGGTTTTGTCCAATACTGCAGCACTTTCTTTTTTAAAAAATTTAATTGTCTTTAAAAAAAATTCTTTTTTCTTTTTATATAAAAAAAATTTATTTCCATTTTCCAACATCATATTTATGTACAATCTGTTATCCATCATTAATCATTAATTTTTAGTTATTGCTGATTCGGGCCTGCCCGACTGCCACTTCCTTTCTTCACAACCTCCTTCTACCCTCTACTACTTTCCCCTTCTTCATCTCCTTCACTTTACTACTTCCTCTCCTCCTTCTCCACTCCTCCCTTCTTCCACCCTTTCTAACCTTCTTATTCCCCTCCTCCTTCTTAATTCTTTCCTACCTACTTTCTTCCCTCCTACTCCTCTCTCTCTTTCTTTCTGAAATGGCAGTCGAGTAGTCCCAATATCATTTCAAATTTTAATTTCATATCTTCAATCATTACTGTAAATTAATAACCAATCCATGTATCATTTCCCCCCCCTCTCCCCCACCATCCCCCCTCCTCCCCCTCCCCCCAACCCCCTTGGACTTCCCAGAGCAAATACCGGGTATTATGACCAACAATCACAAGCTAAAATATACAAAATATACATAAACTCCCACCCCTCTCTAAAACTTTAAATCTTTAAAAAAAAATTCATAGCGTTATTTAAAAACATTTTCATTAGGTTTTCATAAAATTCCCCATGACAATTTAAATTTCTGAAAATATACTATTTGTATCACCTGCGCATAAATTTAGTTCACGTTACGTATGTGAAACTAAATGGCGCTATAGTGCGACCGCAAACAAGAGCCTCGTCCCAGAACAGCTCGCGCATCTCCCCCCACACCACACAGCTGTAACAGACAAGCAGAGCTGGTAGCTGGCGGCCCTCCCAACCCAATCCACGATGCACGAGAGGCATGCGCAGATGACAATACACTTTATAAATCACTGTTACTGTGGAACCCGTGACGGTTAGAAAATTTTACTACTAACAGAGATACAAAAGTGGGCAGTAGGAATAAAAAGGTTGACTACCCCTGAAATATACGATAGTATAGTATTTTTTAGGGGCCACAATGATGCTGAGCTTGTCAGCTGAAAAGACCTGGCTGCTATGGGACAGGGTGAGCTCTTGTTATTTTCCCCAGCTCCTGCCAGTCTAGAATTTTGAAAGCATGCAAATGTGAGGAGATAAATAGGTACCACTTTGGACATTTATCAGCTTTTGAGGAGGGGACATACCATCACTTCCTTCTAGACCAATGGGACCACTCCCCACTCAAAGGACCTGATACTACAGCATGAATCCATTCCTTGGTCACTTTCCAGGTTACCTTAGCAACCCAGGAGAGATCAGCATCTAACAGACAAGTGGTTGAATTAATAGTTGGAGGACGTTGTCCACTTCCTTGCGTACCACAGAATCAAAATTGTGCATGTGATTTTTGAAATAAATGCATTATGTTTATCTTTCAATCTATAAATGCTGTAATATTTTTAGCCTTGTTTATATCATATCAAGCTAATACTTTTTTCTCTATACTGGTTATCCTCTGTTCATTAGATTACATCATAATACAACAGCCTTGGGAGTTTGTTTGTTTATACATCTTTCATAGTTGTATTTATTAATGAAGCACTGCTATTTGGTTGTTTAAGACAAATGTGACATTCAAAAGAATAAAAACACAATCTGAAAGCAGAAATGTCTCTATTCAGAAGCAGCCAAAGAACTGAATACTAATTCTTATCCTATCCTCCATGTATATATACAGTACATGCACTCACACACATATTATATATGCATGTGTATATAATGAGAGGAAAGTGAGACTCCTTATTACAAATCAAAAGAAATGTAGCAAATAATATATTTAGCATTTAGAACAGAAATGGACTCCTTCATTCATCTGTAACCTGATTTATTTTTTATAAATTATTTCATTCTATTCAGTGTTAAGGACAGTTGAATTTGGGGAAAAAATGCTTCGGGCAAAACATCTCAATAAAATTATTTAGTTCTTCTTGCTGTTTACAATTCACATGCCACTAAAAATCAATTAATTTTTCCAGGGGCCATGATCTCTCAGAAACTGAGAAAAAATATGACACATTGTATCTTGGATAGTTTCAGTCTTCGATAGATTTGGAGCTAAAATTAAAAATGTTTAATTGTGAAATTAATTGTTGATGTTCATTACTTAAGAAAACAACACATTTCTGTGGTCAAAAGCAATGGCACTTCAATGCTTTATACTGATGTGTTTTTTCACTTTGAAATATAATTAAACTGGGAGACACAAAACACATGGCCTTAAGAGTGAGAACCAGTATTTTATGGTTTTGAAATAACCGTTATGTACAATAAAATACATTTAAAGATATTTTAACAATTGAATTATGACTTGTACTTCTTCTGCCTATCTTTTGTTCCACCCTGTTCAGAAAAAAAGTAAGGTGAGGTTGAAACTGGTTTTGTGGGATACATCAAAGGAAAACTGCTGAGGTGCCAGGTTGCTTTTGGGGTCTCTATGTAATTTTATTGTGTTTGGGTTTTTATTGCTATTGTAATAAGACAACCAATAGTTGTGTTATTTATGATTGGGGGAATCATAAAAATCTTTTAAATGAATAAATTAAGAAATAAGCAACTAATGTCTCTTGAGTTCTATCTGTCTACCTGAAATTACTCTTAGAAGTCATACCAAGACCTGTTGGAGTGACATCTCATCAGCATGTGGATGATAGAATCTTGCCTTTGCAGATTTGTGGATGGCAAATATTATTTTTAATGTGGTGAGCGCTATTTAGAAAGGGTTAACCCTGAAAGGTGCCCTGTAACCATCAAAACAAAGCAAGGATTATACAGAGGTTACATAAAACTTCTGCTTTCTTTTAATGTTATTCTAAAGCACCCATTGTCATCCCAAGTGTTCTTTTGTTTTCTAGAATTAATTTAGCAATAAATCTCTACCTGTCTTTGAGAGCGGGGAGATATTTAAAGAACGAAACAGATATTGCTGGAATTAAACTTGGAATTCCAAGCAAGTTGCATTTTCTTTAAATTATTCAAAGCAAATTAATTCTGTGGGACATTATTTTCATTATCTCATAGCTAGAAGTTATGTCCCTGAGAGAATTCCAATAGGTACAGCTGTTTAAAGGCGAGCCAGGGGATGAACCGGCAATCAAAAAGTTTCAGATAATTTGGAATTCAGTTTCTTCCAGAGTTCCAGACCAGAGTCAGCAATTTAACAACATGCGATGCAATCCAATTTGTCTCTTTTATCCTTGTGAAGGTAATACAGATGGCCCTTCTTGTTTGTAGGAATTCTCTTCCAGTTTTAACTATTGCAGAAGATAAAACCATGAATATTGAGCCCTGGAAAAATATACTTTTTAACTGCACACAAGTCACTTTGTGCACAACGTACCGTATTTTTTGGACTATATGACACACTAGAGTATAAGACACACCTTAGTTTTTGGGGAGGAAAATAAGAAAAAAGCTGATTGGCAGGTGGATTGACCTCCCGGAATACCCCCAATCAACTGTTTCCAGAGGTGAATTTTAGCAACAGGTTCCTTGGTTGTGAGCTCTGTGCCTTGCTCTTTTTAGCTTTTTTTTCCTGCCTCTGAAACTCCATTTCAGAAAAAACTTTTTTCTGCCTCTGAAAGCCTCCAAAATAGAACTTCAGAAAAAAAGCCTCTGAAGCTCTGTTTGGGAGCTTCTTTTCTGAAGCTCTGTTTGGGGCTTTTTTACTAAGCTCCGTGAAGCTCCGTTTGAGGCTTTTTTTCTGAAGCTCTGTTTGAGGCTTTTTTTCTGAAGCTCCGTTTGGGGCTTTTTTTCTAAGCTCCATGAAGCTCCATTTGGGGCTTTTTTTCTAATCTCCGTTTCTGATACTTTTTTCAGCCTCTGAAACCTCTGTTTGAGAAGCTGAGCGGGGCTACATTCGGAGTATAAGACGCAGCCAGATTTTCACCCTCTTTTTTTGAGGGAAAAAGGTGCATCTTATACTTTGAAAAATACAGTATATAACACCAAAGCTCAGGACATTACAACACAACCTACTACCCAGGATGTTACAGCACAAGACTCAGGAGGTTACATTCCCAGAACTCAGGACATTTCTAGGAAGCCCATTACCACTACAGGAGACCACATTCCCAGAACTCAGGATGTTTCCACACAGACCATTAACCAGGTTGTTACAAAACAAAAGACTAGGACCACACCCACACAGGATGCTACGAAACAGCCGACCAATCTGAAAACACCCACTCCATCTACCAATCAAGATGCAACCACACAGCCAACCAACCCGCTCACTCCCCACCTCCCCACCAGTATTTATAGAGAGACGGCAGCTCCAACCATGCTTTGCTCGCACAAGCATGAAGACGAAAGCACCAGCCTGAAGATGATGAGTGAGACCTCGTCGAAACGTTGCCAAGATACCCTCAACCTTACATGGGAAAAGACCTGAATATGTCAAACTCTTTAGTGCAACAAAACCCCAAAAGATAGTCTAGTTTCTTTCTAGTTGGTTGTGCAATCCAAACCACAGGTGATAGTCAAGGAAGCTCACCGGTAAGTAATATAGTACCATATATAGTGATAGTGGTGCTAAAGCTCAGTAGACATTTTGTAGTCATGTTCTTTGTCTTCTGCAAAAATAGTGTGGCCTTTTGTCTCCTATATTTCCCCACAGCTTGTTTCCTTTTTAATGACCCTTTCATCCCTTCTTCTGGGGTGGAGTTGGGCAACTGAGCAGAGCTGGGCGTTTACTAGTGGGATGCCCTCCCTGATGCCTATGTGGAGTTCACAGCATAGTTGAACCTTGAAAGCAAGTACGGATTTTAAAAAATCCATTTAACTAAACATTCAAGTTATGACTAAGGATGGATTTGAACCTGTATTTATTCAGTCTTAACTACTAAATCAGGTAAATGCTGATATGTTAAGAGACATTCCATTATGTTTCCAAGTCTGGACATGGCTTTCTTACTCTTTCCTCATTTCTAAAATAATTGCTTTAAGCTGCTTTAACAAATATGAGGCTTATCCTTCCGCTATATAGGAAATCTATTATGCAAAATTGTTCCATTTCAAGCAGACTAGAGACCAATGTTTCCATTAAATTTGTACAATGAGATATAGCATATTCTCCAGCAAACAATGCTCAGCTCCAAGACAGAAAGTGGCTATTAAGTCCCAAAGCAATAAATGTTAATGATATTTTCCCGACTTAGTTATTACAGTATCTCATTTCTTTAGAGATTACAATATTAGGACGTCTATGATGATTTCAATGTTTGAGCAAACAATATATAATATCCATTATATAGATAGGACTCGACCTACAACCACAACTGAGCCCAAATTTTTTTGCTGCTCAACAAGGCAGTTGTTAAATGAGTTTTGCCCCATTTTCTTGCCATTGTTGTTAAGTGAATCACTGAACTTGTCAAGTTAGTAACACAGTTGTTAAGTGAATCTGGCTTTCCCATGGACTTTGTTTGTCAGAAGGTCACAAAAGGGGATCACATGACCTCAGGACACTGCAACCTGTCAAGCCCCGGTTGGCTTGCAATATTTGTGGTGGGAGAAAGGGGGCCCAACAGAAACAGCTATGGCAGCAAAGACAGCTGCAGGGCTCAGCGATGATCCGGGCGATGACAAAGTGCTTGACTGGGACGGCGTCGGATTTGGCCGTGGCGGTTGCAGCAGTGAGAGGGGCAATAGTCGCATTGTCTGCCACACAGCTGACTGGCAGAGTTCTGGAACCCAGCTGGCTGGTGCCAGATGCAACAGTGTGTGGGGTGAAGCGGGAGGAAGCCAGATGAAGGTTGGCAGTCTATACACTGGATGGTGGACTGCGGAACTGAATGCTGACACTGGATGCTGACTGCGTGGATAGGACTAAGGGGCATGTCCCCGCCTATATAGAGTCCTGGGAGGCGGTAGCTCCCAGCACTGACTTTGCAACGAACTGCTATGGACTTATTTGTGCCAGGCCTGAGGCTTGAATAAACCTGTATCAAACAGTTCCAGAGCTTTTTTTGTTTCTGGGATTTGGATAAATGAGACAACCGTCATTAATATGAGCCGGTTGCCAAGCATCTGATTTTTGATCACATGACCATCGTGAAGCTGCAATGATCGTAAGTGTGAAAAGCAGTCATAAGTCATTTCCATCCCCCCCCCCACTGCTATTGGAACTACAACAGTCACTAAATGGACGATTGTAAATATAGGACTACCTGTACACACTAAGAATATTTATTATTTTCTTTTAGTATACAGTTCCAATTAAAACAGAAGCATCTCAATAGTAAAGATTTTGACCATGTATTTGATGCACAGTATTTCCCCCCTGTGGCTCATGTATGAACTATTGCATATCAGGAAAGAGTGATTTGAATTGCTCACCATAGGCCACCAATTCTTCCAAGTCTTGCTGTCCAAACTCATGATAAATGAGGTGTCTCATGAATGCATGGAAAAGAAACATCAGTCTTTCTGCGCAGATGCCACAAAGGCAGAGAAGTGAATAATCTTTGTAGACTTCACGGGAGGTTAGTAGGACTTCAAAGGCATTTCTGTATCTTCCAACCTGTTGCAGTTGATTATGTAGTCTACATTACTGGGTTCTTGAGTCAAGAGATGTCACATAGCAATTAATATCGGAGGGTTCATTTTCCAGGTGTGGATAGGATTGAAATATATGGGAACTCAACATTTCAACTCTCTGTTTATTTGAAGAACAACACCGGTGATGAAGGCTGAAGAGACATGTGGCAGAATTTAGTTATCCCCTTGAGCTCCTGGCATAAAATATGACTCCCCCTTTCAGTGAAATGAATACTTTTCATTCATTTGAAGGATTGATTATGGTATCATTTGCTATAAAGGAAGCTGGCAGGATTCTGAAAACTATTAAAATATCAAATAGGAGGAAGGGGTATGCTAGATTTTCACATTTGGAAAGTGTTCAGCTTTCAATTGAGGACAGCTTCTTTCTACTGGCATTTTTTTTTCCTTTTGGCACCCATATGAGTTCAGGTCAGAACCAATCGTCACAATCAAATAGCTCTCCGAAAATTGTAGGTTGAGATTGACAGTTGAGACACTGAAAAAAGAGAGTGATCCAACTAATGTCTGGTTGTCATTGAGCCCAATCAAGCATGCAAAGCTGTTCTTTCAGCAAAACCTTGCTTTGTTCCATCATCCTTCACACTCTAGATGTAATTCTAAATATATATTTTAAACATGATATACTGCTCTGGTGATGTAGATTTGCTGGAGCTGAAGAAGTCCAAGGACTTGAACAGAGCGTGTGATATGAAGACCTAACTTTGTATCTGTACCAACTTTTGAAGACATCGGATTACTTCCCCAAATTGATTAATTTATAGGTAGTTATGAGTACGAAGCTGTTTATTGCCATACACATGCTGCCCTAAGATTCTTGGAAACAAAAAATGGATGCAAGTTCAGAAGAATTAACCTGTTCTTTAAAAATAATATTTATTGAATTTCAAAATGTTAAAATACACAATACAAAAAAAAGCACAATATCCAAAAACAAAAACAAAAAAAATAAAACACACAAAGACAAATGCGTCAAAATTACATTATTCATAACAGCTTTTCCTACATCGGTATTCTCTTATTCTATTTAACCTCTATATACAGATTCTACTTCTAAGTATCTCTATAAACCAATATTCTTATTTAAATTATTTTAATCTCTATTCAGAATTCAGTCTCCTAACAAAAATCTCTCTTAAGTTTTCCTGGCTGGAGAGTAAGCATAAAATCTTAACAGAAGAATTAATCTGGATGGCTCTTGATGCATTTGGATTTTTATTGGCAGCACCCTCATGCCTTAGTTAAATGTACATTTCCCCCTCTAAATTACTACAGGTTTCGAGATTGTACACTGTACCGAGCCTTGATGAATCGTCATGTCAGATACAAATACGTCACATCACACGCAACAGATTGGCTCGGCATCGACTGAATATGGAGATTTACAGATTTGTCTTCAAATGTCGAAAAGGAGGACATGTAGGACACTTTTTTGAGAGAGGACAGAACTTACAAAAGAAGGACTGTCCTCCCTAAAGGAGGACAATTGGTCACCTTACCATTTGGCTTCTGGATATGATTCAACATGCTGATTGTTACCTTTAAACAATCCATGGTTTAAACAAGACATGGTTTTGGATCTGATTATCTGAGAGACTGCCTTCTCCTGTATTCATTTGCTTACCCAGCTACACTGAATCCTCTCCAGATCCTATCTTCATGAGATTGTCATCTGAAAAGGTCTCAAAAAATGGGCTCTTTCCCCCCTGCAGAGATCAAATCAGTTTTATCTTCCCTTTGGGTTTTAGCAAAGCTGTCAACCATCAAGATCTTACCTGTCTCAACTAGCCAACTCCGTTAACGTAACAGTTAAAAATGGGATTTTTGTCCGCCTTTGTATTTTCTGGTTTTCTACATTTCGATTTTGCTATTTTTAATTCTGCCTGTCATTTTATTTTTAGCAGCCCTAAACTTTCAGTGCTGGCTGGCATACAAATGAAACAGATAAATAACAATAAATGGATAAACCCAGCAGGACCTTCTGATGTTTTCTAGCATCATGCCTACCTTCATAAGAACTGGGTTGCTTTTGTTTTTTGTTGAATCTCCCTGCTGTCTTGATACCACAAGCACAACAAAGAAGAGCTGGATTCCTGTGGTATATTCTGTATTGTTTCTCTCCTCCCAGGCAACTGTGGTAGGTATTTAGTAAGCATTGGCTCTAGTTATTGATATGATAAACAGTAACTTGGGGCCTCTAAATAGTGTCTGATGAATTTATCCTGCTGGCAGCTACTATCAAACAGTATGAATCTCATTTATAACAGATATAAAAGTGACAATATTTTCCTTCATTTTAATCACAGCATACTTCAGTGCGGAACCTCATTAAATACAATCTTGTAGTAATGCTGCTGCAGCCAGTGCTGTTTCAGTAAGTACAAAAGAAATACCAATTTCTTCTTTGTGAAGGATCCAATTAAGTTTCACTCACTCTGGAGTAACATGATGGAAGGACCATAGAATTGTCCTGAAGCAAATCAATTCTCCTTAGAGCTAAGGATTTCTCTGAATTCAGTACACATAACTATTAAAAAAAGAAAGGGGATGATTATAAACCTAGAAAACTCATGCTTGAGAAAAACTTTAGTCTTTCTCTGTCCTTTATATAAGGCCTTTATTAGCTTTCGTCATCATGAAGAGCACTAGTTGTGTAGCTGTTATATCTTTCATTATGTCTGCAACACTTTTATACAATCACATATATCAAAATCCTTTGATGTGTTCTATCCTTTAAGATGATTTTAAGGGATATAATATCTGCTATTATTTAGTTTATCTTTGGGTTCTAAAGGTGAAGAACAGGAGGGAAAGCAACAGAAAGGAACTACATGCTAAGCATACCCTTAAAGTTAGAAAGTGGGATTTACAAAATGCTTTAAGGAACAAGATAAGCAAATCTATAGGCTGGTTCAGCATTTCTTGTGGGCTTTTTATTTTTTTTGCCAGTTTTTAGTGGTATTTGGCATTTAATGCTCTGTTTTTCTAACAGATGATAAAGAATTGGGCAATTTGTCTACAGAATAAACTCCGAAACTGTGAAGTAGGGGAATTCTTTTTCATAAATAATTTAGACTAGCTCATTATTCCTTTTGCTTGCTTTTATTTTGTTTTTAAGAAATTATCCAGGCTTGGAAAAAACTGCTTTTTATCTGTATACACAGATATATATTGCTTTTCTCTATCAGCCAGTGTGGATCAACCAGCTGTTAAGTGTTTGCAAATATGAGATACACAGTAATTAAAAAAAATCTTTCTAAAAAGATGTTTAGAAAGCTGATATAAAACAACTATAATTCAGACAGGGCAATATTTATGGTAATTACAGGTAAGGCAGCCAAAGGGAATGGCACTCCACTATCTACAAGAATATGGATAAAAGGAATTTCTTGATTAAATACATATTCCACTATTTTCTCTGAAGTTCAGGGGAATCTGTTTAGAGATCGATTTCCCCCTCTATTTCCCCACCACAGCACTTATCATCTGAGATAGGTTTGAGAGAGAATGGCTGGTCCAAAGTCATTCAGCTGAGTCTCCATTACTGAAAGAGGATAGTCTCTACATCTCTCTGGTATTATTCCAACATTTTAACCACCATACCACACAGGAACCCTAAAGATTCTACGCCACCATTTTAAAACAGAATAGCTTTCTTTTCCTTTGCAGGGCATGAACATTAAAAGCCTGCCAAACTATAGAAAAATTATCACAATTTATTATGTGTCCAAAGACTACAATGCACCTACGTATAATAGGTAGCCTGTCCCTAAGAAGGCAAAGGATTGATTAAGCTGACTGAGTCTGTGATATATTCTAATCCTATCCCAGACCAGAAAGAAGTGCTCCATTTAGAGTAAGGGTGTCAAACTCAAGGCCCTCAGGCAGTGGTGGGTTTCAAAATTTTACTACCGGTTCTGTGAGCATGGCTTGGTGGGCGTGGCATGGCTTGGTGGGCCTGCCTTGGTGGGCAAGGCAGGGGAAGGATACTGTAAAATCTCCATTTTCTCCCAATCAGCTGGGACTCGGGAGGCAGAGAATAGATGAGGGTGGGACCAGTCAGAATTTTTACTACCAATTTTCCAAACTACTCAAAATTTCCACTACCGGTTCTCCGTTACAGGCTATTCCCCGTTACAGAAGTTGAAACATGCTTTGTTGTTCTTAACTGAGTTATAAGCCCACCTAGCTGACCTTAGCTGATCTTGAATGCTAACCTGGTTAATATTTAGATGGGAGGCCTAACACAAATGTCCAGGGCTTAGCCTAGACAGGGAAGTTGAAAAACATCCTCAAAGAACCCAACGGTACATCCATTCTGTAAGGTCATACCAGTCCTCATTTTAGGTTTAGAAAGGTTCACCCGTCAAAATGCTTTGTACATCTCCTGGTGTTCAATATATTCTGGATCTGTAACTGAATGAGGGCTAATCAACTGAGGTTTGGTCTACCTAACGCAGGGGTGTCAAACTCAATTTCAATTTCATTAGGGTTGTGTTTGACCTGGGGGGGGGGGCTTGGTCAGGGGGCATGGCCAGGGTAGACATGGCCAGCTCGATGTCACTCATCGAGGCTCTGTTTTCAGCTGCAATGGCCTTCTGCAGCTCTCTGCCAGCAAAAACAGAGCTTGGGGAGGTCACTAACTCTGCTTTTGCTGGCAGGAGGCCATTGTGTCCAAAAATGGAGTTCAGGCGGGCCGCATGCAGCCCTCCATTTTTGCTGGCAAAGGCACCATGGGCCAATCCTTCACTGTTTCCACGGGGGCGGGGGGGCAGATCTAAGCACCCCATGGGTTGGATCCGGCCCGCAGGCTTTGAGTTTGATAACTCTGACCGAAAAGCATCAGTAATTCATTAGTGCGTAGAGCATAAGATATGTTCTGGTTTCCTATAGGTGGAATGTATTACTCCTAAAGTAACAGAGTGTGGAGATGCTGTTAAACCTGATCATCATGATAGATGCTGTGGTGTTTTTGTAGATCACACCACTCAACCAATTCAAAACAAAGCATTGCTGGTGATGTGAGTTCAAGGACGCACATTGCTTTCAAGAGCATGGCATTCGCTGAAGGAGGCAGTGATGGCTGCAAGTGAATGAGACTGATGACCATTACTCTCGTCTTTGAATAGTAAGGTGACCCTCCTGAAGGAAATAAGCTACAGCTTCTCATCACTTATAGCTTTAATATACTGCTGCATCTTCCATGTGGAAATGTTCCTGATATGATACTTGAAAAAAAAACAAAAAACCACTGACAAGTTCTTCACAGAAAGATTTGGATGCTCGTCTTGCTACACAGAAGCTCATGAAAGAAATACAACAAGAAAAGATTTGCAACACTTGACATTAAGATGTATCTTGTTCTTCATGCTAATAAATTCATTAGAATTTATAAGCAGGAAGATCTCCTTTTATGATATGCGCTATGTTAGCTTCACGTAAATCTGGGAGAAACTCAGCCTGCAAGTTATATTTTAATTAGTAGTTTCCAAAGCTGTGATAGATGAAAATCAAGAAAGCTCACATCCACAGTTCAAGTCTGGTCGCCGCCTACAGTACTTCTTCCCAGAATGAAGCTGTTTTATGTACACTAAGAAATATAGACATAATAATGTTTCTCTTTGCTGAAAAGAAGCAGATGCTACCCTTAGATGTTTCAGATGTCTTGAAAAAGCAATTGCCGTTTTTTATGTTGCTGGGGAGTCAAATTATGCTTTGAGCAGCTATAATAACTGACACAATCTGTCTTTTCAATGGCACAATTTGCTGATAAACTATTTTGTATTTGCTTTAGCCTGCATTCCTTATTCAGGTGGGACTACCATTCCTTTTTCCTCTGAGCAATGTTTGGATGGAGATACCAGCTTTATTGGAGGCGCAATGCTGACACATCTACCTCTAGTGTTCCATTCACCCTAATACTCTTTATTTTCTCCTTAATGGCAAGCTTGCTATTTAGTTTTGCTGTACAGGTGAACTCAGGGAGAAAGAAAACCTGATCTATAGATACTGAAGCATGGGTCTTGGTGACTAAGGGAAGCCGGGGAGCCAAAGTTTGGCTGATGACATGTGTCTTCAAAGTTCTACCCTATTAAGATTGGCAGTGAGAATGGTTCTCCCAACACCCAACTCTTTCCTCTGTCATTTTTTCCTTTCATTAGAAGTTTCCTTTTCATAGAAAAGAGTGCAGAGAAGAGTAACTAAGATGATTAAGAGTCTGGAAACCAAAACATAGAAAGAACAGTTGCAGACTAGGGGTGACATGCTAGCGGTGTTCCAATATTTGAGGGGCTGCCACAAAGAAGAGGGGGTCAATTACTTTCCAAAGCACCAGAAGGCAGGAAAAGAAGCAATGGATGGAAATTTACCAAGAAGAGAAGCAATCTAGAACTAATGAGAAACTTCCTAACTGTGGGAACAATTAACCAGTGGGATGGTTTGCCTCCAGAAGTTGTGGGTGCTTCCTCATTGGAAGCTTTTAAGAAGAGACTGGCAGCTTCTTGTCTGCAATGGTACAGGGTGCCCTGCTTGAGCAGGGGGTTGGACTAGAAGACCCCCCAAGGTCCCTTCCAACTCTATTATTCTGTATTCTATGTGCTACTTTACAATCTTTTATTGTAAATAACTTCCTGCAGAATTACAGGGATCCAAAACAAATGTGCTTCCCATGAGAGCAGTGCTTAGTTCATTGAGACTGCATCAGAGGGTGTTGAATACTCAGTAAGGGAGTGAAGCTGAAGAAATAGGCTTCACTCAGGTCCGCCATCTGGGTGGGAAAAATAGTTCAAGCCAATTGGCTAAGTCCCTATAACAGCCCCTATAAAAGGGCAAGCTGTCAGATGGAGAGTTGCTGGGTTTTGCTTGTTAATAAAGCGTTGAAGTCAAAGGAGCATGCATAGAATCCAAGCATGGAATCCAAATCCAACGCCGACGAAGGCTGCCTCAGTGAAATGCTTTCTAATTGTTTCTTTATTTCTAATTGTTCTCTGTGACTCACTACGGATTTCCTACTCACGAGACCATCTGCTAAAAATTAAGGAACATTTCTTTAAGGAGCAGCTTTCTTTGATCTCATCCCCACCTGTCTTTACAAACACGGAGGAGATTCTAACACAGGAGGAGGCAATTCCCACGGAGCCATGGACTATTAAAAAAACCAGACAACGGAAAAGAAAGAAGAGAGGTAAATGATCTGGGATCTTAATCAGGCTAAGAAATCGCATTAAAACTCCTCTGCCTTCAATTTTCCTAACAAATATACGCTCATCCAAATAAGATGGATGAAATACTCCTCTTAAACAAATACTATTCTGATTTTTGCAATTCAGCAGTCCTATGCTTCTCTGAAACCTGGTTAAATGAATCAATTGAAAATAGCAGCCTGAACATTCCAGGGTTTCAGATTGAACAATCAGATAGGATTCCAGAAACATCTGGTTAAAAAAAAGGAGGAGGCTTATGCCTATTTATTAACAGAAACTGGTGTCAAGATTTTAAAATAATTTACAAATTCTGTGACAACAATTTAGAGACTTTAATTATCAACTGCAAACCTTACTATTCACCTCTTGAATTTTCCTCATTTCTTCTAATTGCTGTTTATGTCCCACCACAAGCCTGTGTAAACAAGGCATTACGAACTCTAGCTGACCAAATCATGGAGGCTGAAGCCAAACACCCTGATTCACTGGCCATTGTTTTGGGAGATCTAAACAAGGCAAACTTAAGGAAAGAGCTACCAAAATACTTTCAGCATGTCAATTGTCCCACCAGAGGCAAGAATATTCTAGACCATTGCTACACAACACTAAAACATGCTTATCGGTCTTTACCACGTGCAGCTGTAGGACACTCTGATCATTGCATGATTCACCTTGTACCTGCTTACAGGCAAAGACTTAAAGCCACAAAACCAATAATTAAATCAGTGAAAACCTGGACGGAGGAATCAGAATTAAAGCTACAGGCATGTTTTGACTGCACTGATTGGAATATTTTTAAAGATACCTCTGCAGACCTGGATGAACTCACAGATACTGTAACATCATATGTCAGCTTCTGTGAAGACCTATGTGTACCTACAAGGAACTTGCGAATACACAGTAACAACAAACCTTGGTTTACACCTAAACTTAAGCAGCTACGACATTCCAAAGAGGAAGCCTACAGAAAAGGTGATAAAATGCTGTACAATCAGGCCAGAAATGCACTAACAAGGGAGATCAGAGCAGCAAAAAGAAGCTACTCTGAAAAGCTAAAGAATCAGTTTTCAGCAAATGAACCAGCAAACATGTGGAAAACTCTTAAAAATATCACCGGCTATGGCAAACCTCCTTCCCAGGCTGAAGGTAATCAACAACTGGCAGATGACCTGAATGAGTTTTACTGCAGGTTTGAAAGGAAACTACAGCCACCTATCTCCACAACCCCCATCTCAGACACACCAACAACAGCCAAGCCTCCTACAACTGACCCCATTTCATTGGGTCCACAACCCCTAGTGATCACAGAAAAGGAAGTGCAGGACCTATTTCACAGACAAAAGCCAGGAAAAGCTCCAGGCCCAGACAAGATAACTCCTTCTTGCTTAAAAGTCTGTGCTGACCAATTGGCCCCCATCTTCACCCATATTTTCAATAAATCACTAGAGATGTGCTATGTTCCTTCTTGCTTCAAACGCTCTACCATCATCCCAGTGCCAAGAAGCCCACCATCAAGGAACTGAATGACTACAGACCAGTTGCTTTAACATCTGTAGTCATGAAAACCTTTGAAAGGCTAGTGCTTTCCTACCTGAAAACCATCACGGATCCGCTGTTAGACCCCTTGCAATTTGCATACCGAGCAAATAGATCAACAGATGATGCTGTTAATATGGCTCTGCACTACATCCTACAACATCTTGAGTCTCCAAAGACCTATGCAAGGGTCCTTTTTGTAGACTTTAGTTCAGCATTCAATACCATCATTCCAGACATTCTTCTAACTAAGCTAAACCAGCTACAGGTACCGGAACAGACTTGTAAGTGGATCACAAGCTTCCTAACAAACAGGAAGCAGCAGGTGAAGCTAAGCAAGATCACATCAAATACCTGTACAATTAGCACAGGGCCCCCCCAAGGCTGTGTGCTCTCCCCACTTCTCTTCTCTCTGTATACCAATGACTGCATCTCCAATGATCCATCTGTTAAGCTACTGAAGTTCGCAGATGACACAACAGTGATTGGTCTCATTCGAGACAATGATGAATCCGCATATAGACGAGAGGTCGAACGACTAGCCTTGTGGTGCAACCAAAACAATCTGGAACTGAACACACTCAAAACCGTAGAAATGGTGGTAGACTTTAGGAAAACCCTTCCATACTTCCACCTCTCACAATACTTGACAACACAGTATCAACAGTAGAAACCTTCAAATTTCTGGTTCTATCATATCGCAAGATCTCAAATGGACAGCTAACATCAAAACATCATTAAAAAAGGACAACAAAGAATGTTCTTTCTGCGCCAACTCAGTAAGCTCAAACTGCCCAAGGAGCTGCTGATCCAGTTCTACAGAGGAATTATTGAGTCTGTCATTTGCACCTCTATAACTGTCTGGTTCGGTTCTGCAACCCAACAAGAAAAACACAGACTTCAGAGGATAATTAGAACTGCAGAAAAAATAATTGCTACCAACCTGCCTTCCATTGAGGACCTGTATACTGCACGAATCAAGAAGAGGGCCATGAAAATATTTACAGATCCCTCGCATCCTGGACATAAACTGTTTCAACTCCTACCCTCAAAACGACGCTATAGAGCACTGCACACCAGAACAACTAGACACAAGAACAGTTTTTTCCCGAAGGCCATCACTCTGCTAAACAAATAATTCCCTCAACACTGTCAGACTATTTACTGAATCTGCACTACTATTAATCAGTTCATAGTTCCCATCACCAATCTCTTTCCACTTATGACTGTATGACTGTAACTTTGTTGCTGGCAATCCTTATGATTTATATTGATATATTGACCATCATTTGTGTTGTAAATGTTGTACCTTGATGAACGTATCTTTTCTTTTTATGTACACTGAGATCATATGCATCAAGACAAATTCCTTGTGTGTCCAATCACACTTGGCCAATTAAAAAAAAATTAAAAAAAAATTCTATAAGACCACCAGCATGCCTACCGTCCCTGTCCTAATGTTACCTTTAATTGTATTCATTTTATGTATTCAATTCATGCTTATACTTATATGTATTATCTAATATGTACTCAACAAATAAATAAAATAAAATAAATAAATCTGCCTGTCTCTTCAATTGCCCACTATTTAACAGAGGGAATTCTTTCTACTATAGTGAATTACTCTCTAGGATGCTCAGAAATACACTTTATGTAGGCCACTTTTCTTCTTGAAGTTAATCCATTGGGTAGGTCGCAGAACTTCTTCTAATGTTACTAGCAAACTGTAATTTTTAATGTGTCGGAAAAGGGCAATGGATGAATATCCAGAGAGTACTTGTTTTTAATTAAATATACTTTTAATTAAATGTAATTTAGTTTTTATCTACACTCTTCCCATTTTTGGCAGTCTGGCTCCAAGGGTATTTAAAGATCAAGTGTGGCCTTTGGTCTCAAAATTATTTTGCTTGCGCTATTCTGTTTGAAGAAATGTGTGTTCTGCTTTGCTCCCAGGGCGCTTTCAAATAGCAGCATTAAAATCTTGTTTTCTAGGGCAGAAGCCTGAAGAAAATTATGCCAGGGTCAAAATGTGCTGTCTGCATGTCTACCTCATGCACAAAGTAGAAGACGGGCCTGCCTTGTCTGAATGGGAAGTGTGGGGTGAGGGCAGAATGAGGCGGGTAGGGAAAAGCTTTCTTTGGAGCCAGGTTATTGATAACAGAAGACTTGTAGGTTTCCTACAGTCAGTTTTCTGAAAACTGATTTCAAAGAAGCCATTCACTGCCACTTCCTGCTCTTACATTTTGGTTGCCATCTAGGGCAGTGGTGAAATCTGAACCGGTTGTAAAAAAAATGCTTTTAAAAGTAGAAAAAAGAAAAAAGAAAAAAGGCTCTGACGATCAGGCAGCTCAGCTGTGATCATCAAAACCTTTTTTTTTACCTTTTAAAAGCATTTTTTAAAAGAAGCGGCAAGCGGGCAAGTGGGCAAGTGGGCAAGTGGGCGACCAGGCAATTGGGTGGGCATGGGGGGAGGGGAAGGGATTTTTGCTACCGGTTCCCCGAACCACCTGCCGCCATTGCTACTGGATCGGCTGATCTGGTCTGAACTGGGAGCATTTCATTCCTGATCTAGGGGAAGAAAAATGGATTGTCAATGCTGCCTCAGCTTGAGCCTTTTAAGTAAGGATGATCCTTGACTCCATTTAGTGAGACAGGTACAGTTTACAGTTGGTAAAGCAGAATAAAGTAAAGCAAAGCCAGAACTGAGGTTCGTGCACCAAAACCCCTAAGTTTAACTTCTCTCCCCTGAGTCACTTCCCACTGCTGGTTTCTCATTGTCCAACTATATTCAAATGAAGTGTTTTGGGAATGGTCTCTGCCACTGAGGCAGGCCGGTATGTGACTGCATGCCATTCCCAACTATGTGACCTTGAAGTTGTGTCTCCAGAAGGAATGGTGTGTAGTGAACTGTCCCCCTTCGCCTCCAGCTCCCCCTCCCAAAAAATTCATGGCAGACTGACATCAAGCAAATGCAAAACACAGGCATGAGGTGGGAGTTTTGACATGGGGTCAAGTGGCAGGGAGAGAAGGGGGGGAGGCGACCCACAGAGCAATCACTCCATGAGAAGGGAGAGCTGACACAAAAAAGTGTTGATCTCCCTTGATTGCTCCATTATGCCTTCCCTGTCCTCATAACAAGAGAAGAGGGGAAGGGAAGAGGTTCATTCCTCACTTCTGTTCATCAGATGTTATGGTATCTGGGAAAGTTTAGGTAGATCAGGGGTGTTAAACTTGATTTCATTGAGGGCTGCATCAGGGTTCTGTTTGACCTTGGGGGTGGGGGGGCACGGCCAGGGTGGGTGTGACATCACTCGTGTTGGGGGCACTTGAGATGGCCCGAATGCTCTGCCAGTGAAAACGGGCTCCTGAGCTACTTTTTCCTACAGAAGCACTGCGGGCCGGTCATTCACTGTTTCCAGGATGGCCCCGCAGGCCAGATGTAAGCACCCTGCAGGCCTGATCCGGCCCCCGGGTCTTGACTTCGACACTCCTGAGGTTAAGGGAAAGGGGGAGAAGGATAGTAGCTCTCTTGGCACCATAAGATCTGCTCCCCTCTCCTTAACTCTATTTTTTGGCCTACTGTAGTAACTATCTCCTTCTGCTTCCCTTTCTATGGAAGCTAACCCTTCCCCTCTTTCAGCCATTAATCCATGGGGCAAAATAGGTCTTTTTGGTGCTAGGAAAACACCATGGGTGGCAAAGGGATGAAGGAGAGAGAAAGAGAGGCAAGAGAAACAGTGTCTTTGTGATTGGACAATGAACAGCACAAAAACTGTCTTTCTTTCTCTACAGATAGATCAGAGGTGGTATTCAGCAGGTTCTGACCAGTTCTGGAGAACCACTAGCGGAAATTTTGAGTAGTTCAGAGAACCGGTGAATATCACCTCTGATTGGCCTCACCTCCATCTATTCTCTGCTTCCCGAGTCCCAGCTGATTGGGAGGAAATGGGGATTTTGCAGTAAACTTCTCCTGGAGTGGGGAGGGAATGGAGATTTTACAGTATCCTTCCCCTGCCACACCCACCAAGCCATGCCAGGCCCACCAAGCCACGCCCACAGAACCGGTAGTAAAATTTTTTGAATCCCACCACTGAGACAGCTGCCTTATCTTCCTACCTCTTAGGTACTGATGAAGCCATAGGTAGGATACATTTTTGTTACACATCTGGCAGTCTTAGATTGCTGGACAATGTGTGAAAACTTGAAAACTACCCTGTCCTGCTGATGTGCCTTCTTTGCCAGTACTGGGAAGGGAGCTTTACCTTCAGTTTGGGGGCTAAAACGTCACCACCTCCCATTTCCTTCCTCCCAGCATTTTTTCTGGCATCTCCAATATCCAGTAAAGGAGAAACTTCAGAGAAAGAACCCTAAGGAGAGAATCCGAGGCAGGAAGTAAAAATATAGTGTTCCTATGGAAATCAGACTGATGCAAATAATATGCAAATCTTGGATTTATTCCTTGCCAATGCATGTGCTACAGCATTCTCTAATGGCTCATTTCTTATTTGGCATTCTCTTCCACGCCTTCAGATGTTGTAGGAAGCAAGAAGAGGAGCTCATTGTCTAGCAATTGTGGAAACACAAATGTCTAAATATATATATATATATCTAGATATCTAGGCATGCGCACACACACACACACACACACACACACACCCCACTAGGAATCCAATTAGAATCTAATTAGTATCGCCTTGGAATTAGTATTTCATGAAATTAGTATTACATTTTAGTTTGTTGTCTTATAATTGAGATTTCTCTGCACACTTTTCCCTTAATGCCTGGAGTTGAGAGAAGATGGATTGATATATGAAGAGGAAGAGCAATATATTCTTTGATCTGTGTTCCTGCCACAGTAAGGACTGAATTGTAGTGCAGTCAGACTTTCCTGTCTCTCAAAATATTGAGAGGCACGAAACTTTGACTGCACTACAATATTAAATGTTTCTGATTTTAGGCTTAGAAATGCCTGGGGATGTTGGACATTTGAATGCAGCAGGACCCTTGTTTGACGATATGCTCCTGAGCATCTGCAGAGTGTGAAAAGAATATAAAGAGCATCAGGTCCCACCCAACAGAAAAAGATGCTCATATTTTACATAATTACATTGGATGCAGAGTACAAACTTAGCCCAGGTGTCAGTGCATGCCACAGTCTTTTACTGGTAAGGTAAAGGTAAAGGTTCCCCTTGCACATATGTGCTAGTTGTTCCCGATTCTAGGTTGCGGTGCTCATCTCTGTTTCAAAGCCAAAGATTTCTCCATGGTCATGTGGTTGGCATGATTCAAGGCACACGGAACGCTGTTACCTTCCCACCAAAGGTGGTGCCTATTTTTCTACTTGCATTTTTACATGCTTTTGAACTGCTAGGTTGGCAGAAACTGGGACAAGTAACGGGACCTCACCCCCTTATACGGCAGCACTAGGGATTCAAACCGCTGAACCGATCTTTTGATTGACAAGCCTCAGTGTCTTACCCACTGAGCCACCATGCCCCATATCTTTTACGGTAGTCTTTGACTTATAATAGCAATAGCACTTAGATTTATATACTGCCCCATAGTGCTTTACAACAGGGGTCTCCAACCCTGGTTTGTGAACTGGTACCAATCTGTGGCCTGTTGGGAATCAGGCCACACAAGCAGCGGACAAAGCTTCATCTGTGCATGCACAGGATCTAGGTTGTGCATACAAGCCCCTCCCATCTCCCGGTTCATGGAAGACAATTTTTTCTTCTAAAACCAGTCCCAGAAATCAGAAAAGTTGGGGACTGCTGCTTTACAGCACTTTCTGGGAGGTTAATGATGTTAACACATTTCCCCCAACAATCTGGGTTCTTATTTTACCGACCTTGGAAGGATAGAAGGCTGAGGTAACCTTGAGCAGGTCAGGATCAAACTCCTGGCTATCAGCATAGTTAGCGTGCAATATTGCAATACTTGGCCAGGGTTTAGCCTGCAATACTTTTAACCATTGTGCCACCAGGACTCCTTACAACCATAACTGGCACCAGAATTTCTGTCATCAATCATTGTGATCATAAGTTGAGTCAGATCTGAGCTGACAATATTTTTTACAATGGTTCTTCATCAAATCACCGCAGGCATTAAACAAATCCAACTGCCTCAATAGGCAAACTTTTCTGGAAGGGTGTAAATCAGGGGTAGTCAACCTTTTTATACCTACCGCCCACTTTTGTATCTCTGTTAGTAGTACAATTTTCTAACCGCCCACGGTTTGGGGGGGAGATAAGCGAGCTATTCTGGGATGAGGGTCTTTTGTTTGCGGTCGCACTAGAGCGCCATTTAGTTTCACTTACTTAACGTGAACTAAACCTATGCGTGGGCAATACAAATAGTATATTTTCAGAAACTTAAATTGTCATGGGAAATTTTATGAAAACATAATGAAAATGTTTTTAAATAATGCTATGAAACTTTTTAAAAAGTCAATTAATTTTTTTTAAAAAAGGAAAGTACTTCAGTATAGGACAAAACCCCTACCACCCACCATGAAAGCTGGAACACCCACTACGGCGGTAGGGACCAGGTTGACTACCATTGGTGTAAATTGTGGTCATGTGGCCACAAGCCATTGCAACTCATCATAAGTATGACCTGGTTGCCAGGTGTGCAAATTCTAACTATTTGACTAAGGGGGCGGGAGGGGAATGGTACAATGGTCTTAACTATTGTTATTTTGAACTGTAGTTAGACAAACAGTTATAGGTCGAGGACTGTATTATATCTGAGGTAAAAATATATATTTATTAAAAGATTAATACCACAGGAAAGTTCTCTATTTTTTTAAAAACATGGCATCTCCTTTAAATCAGGGGTCTCCAACCTTGGCAACTTTAAGACTTGTGGACTTCAACTCCCAGAGTTCCTCAGCCAGCTTTGATGGCTGAGGAACCCTGGGAGTTGAAGTCCACAAGTCTTAAAGTTGTCAAGGTTGGAGATCCCTGCTTTAAATAATAGCCTTGGAGATGGACAGACACTGGGACAGTTTTGAGGATCCTTTTCTTCATTTTTCTCTCTCTTCACCCCTCAGGGGTCAAATAGCTTATTGATGCATAAAGGTGCACACCCACAATCTCCAACAAACTTATATTTAGGATGCATTAAGCCAAATACAAACTTGTTGATATCAGCAATCAGGTGATCACAGACTAATTAAAGCCTGAGTAACCCTGAGCTGTCCTTGCAATGCTTATTTTCTGTGTGCATGATGTTTCGGCCTCCATTTATTTTTTTTTAATGTAGGTGCATTCAATAATGTAAGACTTTTAATTTGTATTAAGGCACTGGTTTATTACCTGAGGAAGAATAGTTTATTTCATCAAGTGAAAAAATAAATAAAAATAAAGCAGTGGTTTTTTAAATCAAGCTCAGTGATTCCTACTTATGTTGAAAACACATTCCTGGGTTCAGCAATCTTAAATTCTATGTATACTTGTATGATGTAAAACCATGATGTAAAAAAGATATTGAGATTCTAGAAAGAGTGCAGAGAAGAGCAACAAAGATGATTAGGGGACTGGAGGCTAAAACATATGAAGAACGGTTGCAGGAACTGGGTATGTCTAGTTTAATGAAAAGAAGGACTAGGGGAAACATGATAGCAGTGTTCCAATATCTCAGGGGCTGCCACAAAGAAGAGGGAGTCAAGCTATTCTCCAAAGCACCTGAAGGCAGGACAAGAAGCAATGGGTGGAAACTAATCAAGGAGAGAAGCAACTTAGAACTAAGGAGAAATTTCCTGACAGTTAGAACAATCAATAAGTGGAACAACTTGCCTGCAGAAGTTGTGAATGCTCCAACACTGGAAATTTTTAAGAAAATGTTGGATAGCCATTTGTCTGAAATGGTGTAGGGTTTCCTGCCTGGGCAGGGGGTTGGACTAGAAGACCTCCAAGGTCCCTTCCAACTCTGTTATTATATTATGTTATGTTACTTTTGCACTTAGTCGTAGTTGGTGGATCTATGGTCTAGTTAAAAAGAAGAAAAGGAAGAGGGATTATTAATAAAGAGCATCCTGTCCATATTTGGATACAGAATTTGCCATTGCTCAGTGGACATAGATAAAAGTAAAGGTTCCCCTTGCACATATGTGCTAGTTGTTCCCGACTCTAGGGGGCAGTGCTCTTCTCTGTTTCAAAGCCGAACAGCCAGCACTGTCCAAAGACGTCTCCGTGGTCATGTGGCCAGCATGACTAAATGCCAAAGGCGCACAGAACGTTGTTACCTTCCCATCAAAGGTGGTCCCTCTTTATCTACTTGCATTTTTATGTGCTTTCAAACTGCTAGGTTGACAGAAGCTGGGACAAGTAACAGGAACTCACTCCATTACATGGCACTAGGGATTTGAACCGCCGAACTACTGACCTTTCAATTGACAAGCTCAGCGTCTTGTGGGCATATTGAGTACATAAAATTTCCTTTGTGGTTTTCTCTTTGGCAGAAGAAAATACAGAGACAAATAATTGTAAGACCACACACTCAAAATGATTAGACAATTGAACAGATGGAGACACCATAGATGAATCATTCATTTAGCTTTTCCAGCCAATCAGCCTATCTCAGAAATCATGCCTTCTTTTCAAAAGCACAAAGCTTTCCAAAATTTTTAAAATTCATAAAGCCGTTATCTGTTCCTCATTAACATTCAAGGCTGCTTCTGAATAATGGGATATGAGTAAATATTTTCCTGTACCATTTACATAATTAATATATTCATTTGATAATATAAACCAGATCTTATAAATCTCTTGCAGTTTCTGTAAAATTCTGTAGTTTAATTCTTGCATTGAACTTCCTTATCTGCTTCTTTCATCCTTGATCACGTGTTACTGACAAAGGCTTGACAATTCCAAAGGCATGGTTTTGTCCTACTGTCCTAATTAAAATAGTGAAAACAAAGTATTTATTTCAATAGTAAAGTTACAAATGTTGGGCTTTCCTTGCTTGCAGCCAACCATGGTATAAACATGCTACTGGCCATCCTCAAAATTACGTCTCTAATTGAGCCTGCAATTTTGGTCAAAAGTTTTTAAATGAGTCACTGTGGGATTATGCCTGATTCAGAGGTGGGTTTCAGCAGGTTCTGACCAGTTCTGGAGAACCATTAGCAGAAATTTTGAGTAGTTCGGAGAACCAGTAGTAATATTTCTGACTGGCCTCACCCCCATCTATTCTCTGCCTCCCAAGTCCCAGCTGATCGGGAGGAAATGGGGATTTTGCAGCAACTTTCTCCTGGACTGGGGTGGGAATGGAGCTGATCGGGAGGAAATGGGGATTTTGCAGCAGCTTTCCCCTGGATTGGGGTGGGAATGGAGATTTTACAGTATCTTTCCCCTGCCATGCCCACCAAGCCATGCCAAAGCCACCAAACCACACCCGCAGAACTGATAGTAAAATTTTTTGAAACCCACCAGTGGCCTGATTGTATGATGTTGCTTGTTAAGTGAATGCAGTGATCAGAAAGTGAACTCACTGTTTGCTATGGGATTTTTTTTTTTTTTTGGCTGGGAACTGGAAGTAAATGCTTCTTTCTGGCAAAAAAGTTATAAATCACGGTCACGTGACTGCTGCAAAGTCCATAAAGGCAGCCTGGTTGCCGACCAACCAAAATGCAAACATGTGACCCCAGGGTAGTGTAGCTGTTAGAACTTTAAATCTAAAAGTCTATACACATTCATAGTCATGCAGGTCATGGTTGTCTCAACGATGCTTTTTCAGGAGGCAACTGGGCTTTCTTGTTTTTTCTTTGAAGATAAAGGTTCCCCTCACATATATGTGTTAGTCGTTCCCAACTCTAGGGGGTGGTGCTAATCTCCGTTTCAAAGCCAAAGAGCCAGCGCTGTCCGAAGATGTCTCCGTGGTCATGTGACCGGCATGACTAAATGCCAAAGGCGCACGGAATGCTGTTACCTTCCCACCAAAACTGGTCCCTATTTTTCTACTTGCATTTTTTTACGTGCTTTTGAACTGCTAGGTTGGCAGAAGTTTCTTTGAAGACAACCCTCAAAAAGGATGCAAAACGACTAGCTGTCTGCAGGGAATGTAAATCCTTCCATTCCCCACCATTCAGTCAGAGCTGAAGAAGCTTCTTGGATGACAAGCAAAATGTCTTCAAAGAAAAAACAAGAGAATCCAGTTGCCTCCTGAAAAAGCACCTTTGGGACAACTTTGAATCTGGGTCTAAGTAACTTTTTGGGCATCTGTTATAGCTTCAAACAGTCATTAAAGGACTGGCTATAATCTGGAACTGAACACACTCAAAACCGTAGAAATGGTGGTAGACTTTAGGAAAAACCCTTCCATACTTCCACCTCTCACAATACTTGACAACACAGTATCAACAGTAGAAACCTTCAAATTTCTGGGTTCTATCATATCGCAAGATCTCAAATGGACAGCTAACATCAAAAACATCATTAAAAAAGGACAACAAAGAATGTTTATTTATTTATTTATTTATTTTATTTATTTATTATTCGAATTTATATACCGCCCTATCTCCCAAAGGACTCAGGGCGGTTTACAGGCATATAAAACATCAATATCAATATACAAATTAAAATAATCCTTAAAAAACTTATTCTAGCGCCCGAATTATTAAAAATAGAAATATAAATATCAAATATAAATATTAAAATCAATTTAAGACCCCTCTAAATTTAAAAATCTAAGCCAGTCCTGCACAGATGAATAAATGTGTCTTGAGCTCGCGACGGAAGGTTCGAAGGTCAGGAAGTTGACGGAGTCCTGGGGAGTTCGTTCCAGAGGTGGGAGCCCCACAGAGAAGGCCCTTCCTGGGCGTCGCCAACCGACACTGCCTAGCTGACGGCACCCTGAGGAGTCCCTCTGTGAGAGCGCACGGTCGGTGAGAGGTATCTGGTCGCAGTAGGCGGTCCCGTAGATAACCCGGCCCTATGCCATGGAGCGCTTTAAAGGTGGTCACCAAAACCTTGAAGCGCACCGGAAGGCCACAGGTAGCCAGTGCAGCCTGCGCAGGATGGGTGTTATGCGGGAGCCACGAGGGCTCCCTCTATCACCAGCGCAGCCGCATTCTGAACTAACTGCAGCCTCCGGATGCCCTTCAAGGAAGCCCCATGTAGAGGCGTTGCAGTAATCCAGGCGAGACGTCACAAGGCGTGAGTGACCGTGCAAAGGGCCTCCCGGTCCAGAAAGGCGCAACTGGCGCACCAGGCGAACCTGGTAGAACGCTCTCCTGGAGACGGCCGTCAAATGATCTTCTAGAGACAGCCGCTCATCCAGGAGGACGCTGTTGCGCACCCTCTCCATCGGGGCCAATGACTCGCCACCGATGGTCAGCCGCGGATTTAGCTGACTGTACCGGGATGCCGCATCCACAGCCACTCTGTCTTGGAGGGATTGAGCTTGAGCCTGTTTCTCCCCATCCAGACCGACGGCCTCCAGGCACCGGGACAGCACTTCGATAGCTTGGGGTGGTCCGTGGAAAAGTACAGCTGGGTGTCATCCGCGACAGCTGGTACCTCACACCGAACCCACTGATGATCTCACCCAGCGGCTTCATGTAGATGTTGAACAGAAGGCGAGAGGATCGATCCGCGGCACCCCACAAGTGAGGGGCCTCGGGGCCGACCTCTGCCCCTGTCAACACCGATCATGCATCGTCGGAGAGATAGGAGGAGAACCACCGATAAACGGTGCCTCCCACTCCCAATCCCTCCAACCGCGCAGCAGGATACCATGGTCGATGGTATCAAAGCCGCTGAGAGGTCTAATAGGACCAGGGCAGAGGAACAACCCCTATCCCTGGCCCTCCAGAGATCATCCACCAACGCGACCAAAGCCGTCTCCGTGCTGTAACCGGGCCGGAAACCGGACTGAACGGGTCTAGATAGACAGTTTCATCCAGGTGTAAGGGAAACTGATATGCCACCATATTCTCAACAACCTTCGCCGCGGCGAAGGTTGAGACCGGACGATAATTACCTAAAACAGCCGGGTCCAGGGAAGGCTTCTTGAGGAGGGCCTCACCACCGCCTCTTTCAAGGCGGCCGGAAAGACACCTCCACCAAAGAAGCGCCAGAATCGCCTGAGCCAGCCTCGTGTCACCTCCTGCGTGGCCAGCACCAACCAGGAGGGCACGGGTCCAGTAAACATGTGGTGGCATTCAGCCTCCCCAACAACCTGTCCATGTCCTCGGAGCAACAGGGTCAAACTCATCCCATAAAATGTCACCAAGACCACCCTCAGCCGTCTCACCCGTATCACGCAATCTTGGTCCAAACCATCCCGAGCTGAACGATTTTATCGATAGATAACCGTTAAACTCCTCAGCACGTCCCTGCAGCGGGTCATCCGCTCCCCTGGTGTAGGAGGGAGCGGGTCACCCAAACAGGGCGGCTGGGCGGTTATCTGCCGATGCAATGAGGGAGGAGGCGAGCTACGCCTCGCTTCCTCAATGCCACTAGGTAAGTCCTAGTATAGGACTTCACTAGTGTCCGATCAGCTTCTGAACGGCTAGACCTCCAGGAACTCTAGGCGCCTTCTCCGCGCTTCATCCTCTCAGCTCCTCGGAGAACCAAGGAGCCGTTGGGACCTGCGCCGGGTCAGAGGCCGCAAAGGCACGACACGGTCTAAGGCCCCGCCGCGGCCCGTTCCCAGGCCGCAACAAGTTCCTCAGCCGAGCCGTGAGCCAGACCTCAGGAAATGGCCCAAGCTCCGTCCGAACCCATCCGGGTCCATCAGGCGCCTGGGACGGAACCAACGATCGGCTCCGCCTCCCTGCGGTGGTGAATGGCGGTCAGAAAGTCCAGGCGAAGAAGAGAGTGATCTGACCATGACAAAGGTTCAATGACTATTTCCTTTAAGTCCAGATCTCTCAACCACTGACCAGAGACAAAATCAGGTCCAGAGTGCCACCCCAATGTGAGTAGGGCCATCAACTACTTGGGTCAGGTCCAAGGCCGTCATGGAAGCCATGAACTCCCGAGCTGCCGTCGATGACGAGCCGGAAGATGGCAGTTAAAGTCCCCATGACTAAAAGTCTGGGGTCTCAACTGCCACCCCAGCCAGCACCTCCAGGAGCTCGGGCAGGCGGCTGTCACGCAGCAAGGAGCCAGGTACGTGACCAGCAAGCCCATCTGACACCTATGACCCCACCTCACAAAGAGGGATTCACACCCGCAATCTGAGGTACAGTGGTCTCCTCGGCTCTAGACTCTCTTAATAACAACCGCCACCCCACCACCCCTACCCTGGGCCCTCGGCTGATGGAATGCACGGAAACCCGTGGGCACATCTCGACCAGGGCACGCCTTCAGTGCCCAACCAGGTCTCCGTAACGCCTATAATATCCGCGCACCCCTGAATCTGATCATGTATTAGGGGGCCTTATTGGCCACGGACCGGCGTTGCATAACATCAGACGAAGGCCCAGGCTCTGAGGGTCTTGACCATCCGGGGACGGAGAAGGAGGGGATCGGGCGCGATCGCCTGCAGACATCGAGCGCCCCCAAAACGATGCGGTCCCCTTCCGCCATATCTGCCCCTCCCACTTACCTGCAAATGGAACCACCTCACCAAAAGGAACGAATCCCCCTATAACCTCCGAACCCATTACTAAACCGCCACGCGCGCAAGGACTGGCTCCCCACCCGCGGGCTACTCCCAATACCCGCCTAACCTCCCACCCCTCCCGACGGGTTCTCTCCCCTACCACGAATCCCTCCCCTCCCAACCCTTAAAATCCCCATTAAAACTCCCTTAAAAATTTCTTAAAACAACTAATTAAAAGCCCTAAGCCTCCTATTTTAGCATGCCACCTCTCGGGGCTCCAAAGCCTGCCTCAAGGTGGGCCCTCGATAGTATGGAGGGCCAAACCCGCGAGAGGGGCGCTCGCAGGGCAAGAAGGTCAGCCGTAAACGTCAGATCACCAAGAAAGTCCGCAGGAGGCCCATCCTGGGCCGGTCAAGATGGTAACAGATGATACAGTGACCACAACCGGTCTGTCAGTCAGTCCTGATGGGAAGCAGTCAATAGTGATCCTCGTGGGTAGAAAACAAAACCACTATTCAGTCAGTTCGCCACCCACCTATAAATAGTCAGGGGTGGACTAAGGAAGAAGGAGAGGGGGGGGGCGGACCGATGGTAGAGATGTTAAACAGGCCGTCCGCCACCTTGAAGCGCCGAGGTAGGCCGCCGCCACCGGCCACCTCCGCCCGGCCGTCCTCACCAAAGCGTCCCATCGCCGCCACATGAGGCCACCGACATCCCCCAACTAGGAAGGGACGCCAGTCACTCCACCGACGCCAGACGAAAGCCAGGCCGCCACCGCCAGAAAACCAACAAAGGCCGACGGGGCCCGTAGGCCCTCCAGATCTCCACTGGGCCTCCTCCGGGGCTCCTCCCTCGCCCCTGAAGTCGCCCGTCCTCCATCTTCCTCCACGACTGAAGCCTCCTCCATCAGGGCGGGGATCTAAGGGGCCCAAGATGTCAAAGGCCCCGCCGCCGCCGCCGCCGCCGCCGCCGCCAGAGTGCCAGGCCGGCGGCAGCCAGACAAGCCGCAGACCGCCCAGCAAGCCGCCCGGCTAGCTGCCAGGGCCGGCACTGCTTCCTCCCACGGGCGGGGGGCAAGGGGGCCTGGATATCAGTGGCCCCCCGGCGCCGTCCCTGCCGCCGCCGCCGCCGCCGCCAGACCGCGAAAAGGCCGGGCGGCAAGCGCGATCGCCCGGCAAGCCGGCAAGCCGCCCGCCAGCCGCCATGACCACCGCTGCAGCAGGACGCCCGGCCTCCTCCCAACGCCCCCCGGAGTCGTCCTGCGCCAAGTCACCCCTCCACCGGGTGACTGGATGCTCCTCCATCAGGTCCGGGGGCCTAAGATGTCACCAAGGCCCCCCCCAGAACCGGACAGGGCCCGAAAAGGCCCACTGCCGCTCCCCCGATCAGCAGGGCGGCGCCATCTTGGACATGCTCAGTAGCTTTTTTTTCTTTCTGCGCCAACTCAGTAAGCTCAAACTGCCCAAGGAGCTGCTGATCCAATTCTACAGAGGAATTATTGAGTCTGTCATTTGCACCTCTATAACTGTCTGGTTCGGTTCTGCAACCCAACAAGAAAGATACAGACTTCAGAGGATAATTAGAACTGCAGAAAAAATAATTGCTACCAACTTGCCTTCCATTGAGGACCTGTATATTGCACGAATCAAGAAGAGGGCCGTGAAAATATTTGCAGATCCCTCGCATCCTGGACATAAACTGTTTCAACTCCTACCCTCAAAACGACGCTATAGAGCACTGCACACCAGAACAACTAGACACAAGAACAGTTTTTTCCCGAAGGCCATCACTCTGCTAAACAAATAATTCCCTCAACACTGTCAGACTATTTACTGAATCTGCACTACTATTAATCGTTTCATAGTTCCCGTCGCCAATCTCTTTCCACTTATGACCGTATGACTCTAACTTGTTGCTGGCAATCCTTATGATTTATATTGATATATTGATCATCAATTGTGTTGTAAATGTTGTACCTTGATGAATGTATCTTTTCTTTTATGTACACTGAGAGCATATGCACCAAGACAAATTCCTTGTGTGTCCAATCACACTTGGCCAATAAAAAAAAAAAAAATTCTATTCTATAGGTTGAGGACTACCTGGATACCTGTGGGATATGGATTTTGTGGCCTGGCTTTTGCTGTTGTTCTGGCGGTTTTCCTTTTGTCTGGAAAGTGCCTGTCGTACCATTAATGGCTGCTTCTGCCTGAAAAGCGAGCTGCTCTTGGTGATTATACCCAGCTGCATTCAATAAGGCATAAAATGGTTTCTTACGTTCCTCTGGAAAGAAGTAGGATTCAGGGTCATCAGTAGCAGTTGCTTCTTCCTTCCTTTACTCTTTACTCCTTTAACAACTGGAAGCTCAAAATGTAAAGGATGAAAAGAGGAAGTTTCCAGTACTGCCTGAGACTCACAGGAGTGTGTCTCTTTTCAAGTATTGCATTCTAAAAGACAGTACTGCACTACACAGGATTTTTAAAATTCATTGGCTTTAGCATTGAAATTTAAGATTTTGTCCTTTGCCATAATAACAATTAAATGCTGCTGAATATCTTGAATGAGATATTGAGATTTTCCTATGTTGGGGTAGGCCAGTGATAGCGAACCTTTTTAGCATCGAGTGCCGAAAAGGACACGCATACGCATCTGGGCTGCAACCCGGAAGAGGAGCTGCCCAGGGTGCATGCGCCACCCCTGAAAATGAACCTCCAGTTTTAGCTACTGAACTTCCGGTTTCAGCCAGCTACTCTTCTGGGTTTCTGATGCACATGCGCACGTGACGATCAGCTGGCTGGCACGTATGTTCATGCAGGAAAACGGAAGACCAGCTCTTCTAGTTTCCAGCACTGCTGCATGCAAAGAGGCCAGCTGATTGTCACGCGCGCATGCGTGCCAGAAACCCGGACAAGTAGCCGGCTGAAACCAGAAGTTCAATAGCTAAAACAGCCGATGCCATGTGTGCTAGGCGACATGGCTCTATGTTCCACTTCAGGCACACGTGTCATAGGTTTGCCATCACGGGGGTAGGCAGGATGCCCCCCGGTGCTCCCTTTTTGTCACCTTTAGAGCTTCCTCTGACCGTAATTGAAAATATCACCTTTAAATTCTTGGAAAACGTCACGTCCTATTGAAATGTATGATGTCTACTGGCACCCCTCAACCTCTCAGAAAAGTTAAGTGTGGCCCTAAAATGGTTGTCCACCTTCAGTTTAATATCTATGGAGATTCTCAGTCATCCTGGTCATGGTTGTCCCAAAGGTGCTTTTTTCAAGAGGCAACTGGACTTCCTTGTTTTTCTTTGAAGACATTTCACCTCTCATCCAAGAAGCTTCTTCAGCTGAAGAGAAGAGTTTGAGATCTGGAGAAGCTTCTTGGGTGAGAACAGAAATGTCTTCAAAGAAAAACAAGAAAGTCCATTTGCCTCTTTAAAAAGCACCTTTGGGACCTTCAGTTTAAATTTAGATTTTTGTGGAAGACATTGAAAGCAACTAACATGTTTCTTTTGGACTTAAATCAAAATGAAAACATTTTTTTTGCAAAAAGAAAAGAGAAATAGAATCCAGGATAAGGAAATAGTATTAGAAGTTGTCAAGGAAAGCAAACTGTGTGTTCAGATCAGAGGTGAGTTTCAGCAGGTTCTGGAGAACCGGTAGCAGAAATTTTGAGTAGTTTGGAGAAGTAAACATTCTGACTGGCCCCTCCTCCATCTATTTTCTGCTTCCCGAGTCCCAGCTGATCGGGAGGAAATGGGAATTTTCCCCTGGAGTGAGGAGGGAATGGAGATTTTATAGTATCCTTCCCCTGCCATGCCCACCAAGCCACGCCCACCAAGCCACACCTTCAGAACCAGTAGTAAAAAAAATTGAAACCCACCACTGGTTCAGACTCCTCATATGCAGTCAGACACAGAGATACAAAGGCGATGTTGATATTGGTTTATGTTTTCTTTCTGAAGCAGGAATTACAATGGCAAGAGCAAACATATTTAAATTTTTATTTCACTGATTGAACATTATGGACTGAATTGACTTATTAGTGCAGCAGCCAGCTGTGTGCATCCATAAAGCAGGGCTTCAGAGAGACATGTGAAACACTCTCTGCTTTCTTGTATGGCAGAGTTTCTTTCCAGGGTGGCCCTGTGTATTTGGAAGTGGAGGAAAACAGAAGGAGAAGCAGCTGTCACTGCTGTATATCAGCCCAATTTCTTCAGTAGTTGCAATGTTCGCTTTCATTTTAAAAGCCGTTGAACATTTGTTTCCAGATCAGGAATGCACAACAGCTACTGGACTTATTCCCATACCTCTCTAACTCCAACCAGAAAACAAACTGTTAATTGCTTTTAAAAGATGTGTCCTTGGCGATATTGCATTTGTCTCCTTTTCCAGGCAGCTTGTATTGGTTTTCCCTTAGTGGTCTCCCATGGATCATGCATCTGCCCTTGCAATTGTTCACAGCTTCTTTCACAGGGAGGAAGATTCGTAGCTGTCTTTTGTTCCTCCATACACCAAGGTTCTTACGGTGTATCTATTTCTTGGCTTGCTGTGTCCTCCTGAAGAGATTGAGGGGGAGGTTGTGCAGAGCTCCTCCCTGAGAAACACAAGCTCCGGTGAACATGCAGCAGAGCTTCTAGAAAAGAGGTGTAAACCCCAGAACAAATACAGATACTGTGTCAGGGTTCCAGGTAACAGACCCAAAGCAATCAAAACTCTGAGGCTTAAAGGTTCCTCAAAGTATGAATTTATTAGGAATGTCATGCTGGCACAGCTGGAGAAAACCCGATCTGAAGGACCTGAGGTTTTCCCCACCCAAATCAAAACCCCAAGTTCTTACCCCCAGGTCACAAGTCCATCACATCACCCAATCAGGTTGCAGTCTCAGCTCCAGCTGGCTCTTGTCCACACTCCTCCAACACCTGGTAGAATGTCCTTGGCTTCCATGGAAAAGAATGTTATTTTGGCTACACATCTCCCAGCTATCTCTATCTCCCCCCCCTCATGTTCCCACAGCTTCAACCGGCCTTCCTATGGTAGCCTTGAAGATGCTCCCAAAATGGCTTCAGGGCTGACATATTGATCTATAGGTTGAGTTGGGCTTCCTCTTCTATTTCACAGAGGAGTCCCTATCCATCTTACAACTTCTGCTTTGCTGGGCAACCAACCTCTACCACTCTCACAGACAAGCTGTCTCAGTACCAGGGTCTATAAAGTGCTAAGCACCTGGCTTATCTTTTCCCCTGGTGCTTTCCCCCATAATGAGAAGAATAGGTAGATGATGAATGAGAGCAGAAACAGAATAAGAGAGATGTAAGGGGCCTTTGAGGTCTTCAAGTCCAGCCCCTGCTCAAGCCGGAGACTCTATACCACTTTAGACAAATGGTTGTCCAATCTCTTCTTAAAAAACTCCAGTGATAGAGCACCCACAACTTCTGGAAGCAAGTCATTTTGTTGATTAATTATTCTTACTGTCAGGAAATTTCTCCTCTCCTTGGTTGTTCCTCTTCTTAGTTACTTTCCATCCATTGCTTCTTGTTTTGCCTTCAGGTGCTTTGGAGAATAGGGTGATCTCCTCTTCCCTGTGAAGCTTCTCAAATAATGGAAGACTGCTATCATGTACCATGTCCCCACTAGTGACCAGAGAACCAGGGAAATCCAGCAATTGAAGCTGTTAATTTTTTCTCCATTAAAGACAGCATTAGTTGTTCAATTTATCACAGCATGTTTTTCTTCCCAGTTGAGGGTTGGCAGAGGGCACATTAATGTACCCAAAAGAAGAGTCCATAGTCCCTTGAGCTGCACATCAAAGGATGTCTTCGAGGGCAGAACTCAAAATCAGTGCAACCTTTTTATTTCCACTTTATTATTTGTTCTTCCCATACCCCCCCTTTTTAATTCTATTCTGCATTTTTCTTATTTTTCTCTTAAAACATTAGAATGCAGTAGCACACATGCTTAAAATGAACAGCATCCTGTTTATATTTTTATTTCATTCATAACTGCTCTTGTTTGTTCATTTCTTCATTTTTCCAGGCTGTATCTTTTTTTTAGAGTTTAGTAAAAACATCAGATTTATCATCAAAGTTTTGTTTTGCTGGCTGGAGTTACTAAAAATAATAATGTAATATAGGCATAGAAAGATGAAGTTGCAGCAGGTTTCCACTTTTCTGATTCCCAACTGCTTTTTCCAGCAATAGAATTTTGTACAGTATTTGTGTTATATGAGTTGTAAGCTGATCATTGACAGTAATAAATTACTCCATTTCAAGTTCATAATGAAGCATCCAGTTTATAATGAATGTGTACATATTGGGAAGTTTTCACGAACTTGGACAAAATTATTACCTATCTGCACTGGCAAAATTCAGCAGACACAGCAATTCTCGACAGAAAAAGGCCATATTTCTCTTTTCCTGCCATATAGCTGTTAAAAATTAGAATCAGTAATCAGAAAAAAAAAATAATTCAGTGGAGGAAATAGGACCCAATCTTTTAAAGATATTCTTTCATATTTTACTTTGAAAAAACCCCTCATATTTTTTCTACCCAATAAAATTATTTAGATTATTTAGTGAGAGCAGGGAGTCCCCTACCCCTTCAGCTCACTGACCCCTTTGTCAGCTTTGGAAGCCATTTTAGGCCGGAAGCTTCCATGCTGCCACTTTCTCATGTGTGGGAAAGTAGAAGGGGGGGGATTTAGTAGAGGGGTTGTCTTTAGACATAATAGCATTCTTCCTGTCGGTCAAGGGCAGGCCGATCCTGCATCTGGAGAAGGAGTGATTGGAGTGTTGCCTCGAGATGGGACGGATAGTGATTGGAGCATGAGATTGACTGAGGAGTGAGGGGATGGTTTTGATGGTTTTGATTTACTGAGGAAAAACCCGGACTTCTCAGATTTGGGTTTTCCCATGTGCCAGTTTACCTATTCTAGTAAATATAACTTTGAAAAATGCTTGCTTCAGAGTTTTTACTTGGAGTTAGGGCTTTTTCTGGAACACTGACATTAACCCGAATCTGCCTTAAAGCATAATGGCACCCTGAAAGGGAACCATCAGGATGCTGAGCTCCAGCATCTACCAAAAACTTGGGTGGTGCAAAGACTCAGTGAAGATGGAGGAGAAAGAAGAGATCACAGAGGGGGCCGTGGGGATGGATACTCAAGGATTGATTGACACCTTGTTTTCTCCTTCTGAAGAAATGGTGCAATCCATTGAGGCTGCAGAGGAAATCCGAAGGCTAGGTGCTCGGCCCAAGGAGTTGGATTCCTGGAAAAGTTGCCAGTCTGATCCAACTCCAGAAAGGGGACCAGAGGAAAGAAAAGCCTGGATATCATGCTGCTCCCAGCCCAGTGAAGTCACCCCATGAGCCAGAGTATAGGAGAGGGACAGCTTTGGGATCCGGAGCTGACACCCTTCATGAAATTTCAGATTGCTTATCAACCCCCAAAAATCTATTGCATGAAGATAATTTAATAAATACTACACTAACTAACTAACTAAGCACCCAAATGGGATAATCACATTGACCCTTTAGGATCAATACTGACCACTTTGGGGAAGCCAATTAGAGGTTGAATAAAAAAAAATAGTGCCATTTTGTGTAGCAATTGGAAAATGAACCATATGGTTGAATGTTCTTTAATGTCCTCTGCATTCAAAACACAATTCTTTTTGAAGGTTGCAAGAAAATAGAACAAGAAGCAGACTGGATATAATTTTTTTAAAAACCTGAATTTTATTTCCTAACAGAATTATAGCTATCTTTCCCCTTTGAAGGGGAAAAGAAGGCCTTGTTTTGCTTGGAGATAGCTGAAAGTAATTTCATCTCTTCCATGGGTGAAGAATCTGGAGCAGGTGATGTCACAGTCAACATACAGTATAATCTAAGCCAGGGATCTCCAACCTTGGCAACTTTAAGCCTGGTGGACTTAATTTCAGAATTTCAGAATTTCCTTAATTTCAGAAAAAGCCAGAATTTCCCAGCCAGCTGTTTACTTTTCTCTGCTTTACCTATTTGCCTCTACTTTTCTTATTACTGCACAACTTTTGGTGTCATTTCTGAATAATAGGTTATATTCTTTGTTTGTTCTTCCCATCTGATTTTTAAAGATCTTATTTATTGGCCATATTATACACTTCTTTCCATTCCTGTTTTCCCCTTCCCCCCTCCTTGGTATGAATTACAACGCTTTTACATCCTGCTCAATACCTAGCACACAATTGTTGCCCAATAAATGTTAAATAACAACTGTAGCAGTGATGTTATGCTTTGTGCAATTTAAAGTGTATAGTGGTTCGGAAAACTACTGTTATTTAGCCTTATTGATTGAATTCAAGGTAGCGTTTAGAGCAGAGGTGAGACACCTCTGCCCTGGCTGATGGGCCTTTGCTGTTAGCCATTTTATGTCTCCGTCTACTCTTCAGTCAAGAACGACTCTAGGGGGCAGTGTTCATCTCCGTTTCAAAGCCAAAGAGCCAGCGCTGTCTGAAGATGTCTCCGTGGTCATGTAGCCGGCATGACTAAACACCAAAGGTGCGCGGAACGCTGTTACCTTCCCACCAAAGGTAGCCCCTGTTTTTCTACTTGCATTTTTTACGCGCTTTCGAACTGCTAGGTTGGCAGAAGCTGGGATAAGTAACCGGAGCTCACCCCTAGTGCCATGTACTTGTTCTAGCTTCTGCCAGCCTAGCAGTTCGAAAGCAGGTAAAAAATGCAAGTAGAAAAATAGGGACCATCTTTGGTGGGAAGGCACATATGTGCAAGGGTAACCTTTACCTTTACCTTACCTACTCTTCAGGTAAAAAAGGAAACTGAGTCTCAAAAAGGAGAGTCCAATCCTCTGCCTCTTTTCATTGGTGGTTATCATCACAAAGGTAGCCATTTGATACTATGGGGTTAACATAGCTCAGATGTCATTTTTCTATCTTGCCGACAGAATTGTGAGGATGTGGCCTTAACACCATTTACTGCCCAAGAGCAGTAGCTGTGGTTGCTACTTGTGGAAAAAACTGTGATTTTTTTTCCAGACTTGTTAAGCAACGTCTGTTTGCTTGAAGAGCTTTGGAAAAATATTTACTTGCTGTTTGATACTGCAATGGCTAATCCGCACAGCGCATGTCCTTTAGTAAAGATATTAAATTCTTATGCAGCACTTGAAGCTGCAGCAAAGCTATCATTCTCAACGTGGTGCCTAAAGTGGAAAAATAAAAGAGAAAAAGGGACTCCGGTGAATGTCAATCCTCTCTTATCAATTTTTTTCTTGGGAGGGGAAGAGTTTTACTTGCTGTATGATACTGTATTTTTTTAAAGGTGTACCTTTTTTAAAAAAAGGAGCATCTATAAATGGACAGGTAACTGTGGCAGTGATACAATGAATGTTCAAACATACTAAGCAAAGTGCATGGAAAGGAATTCACGATATAAAAAAAGAAGTATAATATTTTGAGCTCCATGCCAAAATCTCCACTATAGTATTATTTATAACAGAAAAGAAAAACATCCCTAAAAATAATATAAGTAAATATTTAATTCCTGACTTTCCCCTTATTTCTACCTCATTTGTTGGACTTATTGGCAGAAACTTTAGAAACCATACACTAAATGCTTATATTTTACCTTGCTGCATAATATATATGGAAGCCAAGCTTACCTTTATTTAAACTTTTGTTATATTTGTTTAGATATTTAAGCAAATGAGGGAGTTGTATTTTACTAAGGTATGTAATTCCTGGGAGATGAATCACAGCCCTTTTGTCAGTATTGACTTATCCCAGTAATTTTCAACATTGGCAACTTTAAGATGTGTGGACTTTGATGCCCAGAATTCCCCAGCCAACTGCGGAATTCTGGGAGTTGAAGTCCATAACTCTTAATGTTGCCATGTTTGAAAACCACTGACTTAGGCCAACTCCTAATTTGTCAATTCACCGGTTTCTTGAATTAACACCATTTTGGAATAGCTGGCATTTAGGCTGGAAACCAAACATTGATTTTAATATGAATTTTGCAGCTCAAGTGGGTAAAAATGAGAATAATGATCAGCAAATCCCTCCTTTTCTCATTGCCTCAGATATCCTAAGGGATGGTTATCAGTATTGGCTTGGCA